>NC_043960.1:8165810-8168310 GCF_902148855.1 Sphaeramia orbicularis
TGAACATTCATCAAAATCTGCCCCCCCCCGATCACCACCAAAATATAATCATTTGTTCCTTGTGCCAGTATCAACATTTCCTGAAAATTTCATGAAAATCCATCCATAATTTTATGAGTTATCTTGCTAACAAACAAACAAACACGCAAACACACAAAGCAAAGTGATCACAGTACCTCCTGGTGGAGGCAGTTATTTGTTGCTTGTGCCAGTATTAACATTTCCTTAAAATTTCATCCAAATCCATTCTTAACTTTTTCAGTGATCTTGCTAACAGACAGACAGACAAACTAGAAAAAGCACTTGGAGAGCACAGACTTCTGCCAAGGTAGAATCAGCCCCCTCCCTGATCACCACCAACATTTCATCATTTGTTCCTTGTGCCAGTGTCAACATTTCCTCAAAATTTCATACAAATCCATCCATAAGTTTTTGAGTGATCTTGCTAACAGTGTAATGGGACTAGTACAGAGGCTGAACCCAATTGCAAGACCAAAAGACTGACGTGAGTTCGAGGGTGTTTATTGAACACTTTAACCAAAAAGAAGACACAACACAGAACAATTAGTGAATCTGTGATGACACTGTGTTCGGGTCTTGACGTCTGGGCCGTGAGTTGAAACAGCTGACGACCAGCGTGGCCGAGCCGGGAAAAACCCAACAGAACCCCGACTAGGAACAAACAAAGGGAGGTCAAAAAACAGGCCAGGTCATACACGGGAGAGCAGATCATAAGGCAACGGTACATGAGGGACAGGCAAAAACTCACGGTCAGTAATCCAGGCGCAGGGTCGAACACAGGTAATCGGTGGAGGCTGAGGTACCAAAGGGAGTAGGCAGAATCGGAGTCGGATAAACAAACCAGGTCATAGACGAGCAGGCAAAACAGGAACGGGCAGAATCGGTGGTCGAAAGACGAAACGGGTCACAACGGACTGACAGGATCCAAAACGCTGGTAAGTGAGCACATGAGTGTAGAACACAAACTGGCAAACAAACAGGGGAAGACACAGGGTTTAAATACACAAGAGGGCGGGAAGACAACTGGACACAGGTGGAACACATCAGGGTGGAGTCAGGTAATCAGCACAGGTGAAACAATCAGGAAAGGGAAGTAAAGATGCCAGACATGACACATAAGGGAAACTTAACAAAATAAAACAACATAAATGACAGACAAATCCAGACAGTCTGGGAGCCGACATGACAGACAGACAAACAGACAAACCCCGATGAAAACATAACCTCTGCCATTCCTTGGTGGAGGTAAAATGGCACCTGTTTATGCAGGTGATAGAACAGTGTATCCATTTCATTATAAATATAAATAAAAACTGGAAGTGATGAATCAAAACATAAAGTACACATTTAGGAAGTCACAAACAACGGATGCACATGCCCCAAAAGTTAAAATGAATCCCAATAAGTTAAACAACGAAGCGCAGCAGCCAAGCCCAACAACAGAATCTCTATTTTAACAGCAGCTTTTTAATGGCTGGAAAAGTTATTATTATCGTTCCATTGTTCCATCACAGCTGCAGCTACATAAACTATGCTCATGAACTGGCAGAGCGAAAAAGGAGCTCACTATTTATACCCTGCCAGTAAGAGTTGGTTCCAAGTTGTAAAACTGTGCTGACCACTGCAGAGTCAGGATGACCTTAATGACACCTGAAGACAAGTAAACACACAGAACAACTGCAACAAAAAATGATATTTACAATTATGCCTTCTATAGTGTCGAATGAAACCTGAAAATGAGAGTCGGCCATGTTGCACTGCAGATTAGAATCATCTGCTTCACAAATCAAGGAATTTTACAATTTATTTTGTTCAGCAGAGTTTTACAACTTAGTGGAATCTAGCAGTAAAGTTAGAGACTGCAACTACCTGAGTGTTCCTCACTCTTCCCTTAAGTGGCTGCCCTCATTAGAAATATAGGGTTTGTACTTTTTTTTGTTAAGGAGATGTAGTATTATTATTATTAGTAGTAGTAGAAGTAGAAGTAGAAGAAGAAGAAGAAGAAGAAGTAAAGAGAAGATTTGAGTTTCTGGACAACGTGAATCACGCATGTGTGGAAGCATTTATCTCTGTCAGCCATCTTTAACGACTCGCTACGGCAACCTTGCTACTTGGCATAGAGCTGCGATTACCCTCCACCACTGTTTCCCCCAAATTTAGATCCAAACGTTTGTCAGCTGGACCGCCTCTCAGCTGTGGGGGAAAAGAAAAACGAAAGTAGGCATATAAACTGACTGTTAAAATCACTTAAAGATACTCCTTGAAGGTAAAGTCTCCGTACTTTCACATAATTTGACAACAATTATTTGTTCTAGCGAGGTTGCTGTAGCGAGTCGTAACAGATGGCCGACAGAGATAAATGGTTCTAAGCATGTGCGAGTCACATCGTCCAGAAACTCAATTCATCCCTTAGCAGACAGCTAGTAGAAAAAGTAGAAGTAGTAGAAGTAGTTGTAGTAGAAGTAGTAGAAGAAGAAGG
>NC_043960.1:8170810-8280810 GCF_902148855.1 Sphaeramia orbicularis
CAGTGTCACTGATCTGCTTGATGTGGGTTCTTGTGTCGGTGTGGTGTCATAATCCGGTTCTCTCTTAACCTCAAACATGTAGAATGTAACCCAGGCAGGAAATGTGGAGTAAGAGGATTGGAATGATGAGAGATACATCAAACAGCCTGTGGACAGAATCAAACTCCATATTTAATGCATTTAAACATTTAGAAAGTGAAACTCAGCTTCCTTTCCATCAGAAACACCAGACACAGCATTCTGCACTCCTTCCTGTAGACGAACAACACACCCTGCCAACTCCACCTCAGTGCAATGACATTCTTAACATGCTTTTGTCTTCACGCACCCACATATAAAAAACCAACATCAATCAGTTCCACAATATTGCGTCACAAAGAACATGTTCCAAAATTCCCTGTCAAGTTAGTGCATGTAACGGAAGTTTCAATGACAGCTGATGGCTCTGAAATGAGAGTGTAATGATTTATTTGAGATGTTTAACTTCCTCTGAAGGATCACAGTCAGCTCATTTGCTGGTGGGTGGCAATTCTCTATTAAAAACCATTCTGTCATCACAGTGAAACCCATTACCCACTTTGTATTTATTTCTTTATTTCGTTCATGGTTGTGCATTTCATCATTAAACATTCAATAATCATCAAGTAAACAAACATGTACACACCCATGCTCAAAAAGGAGCAGGATGAAGAAAATCTTACATTTCCTGCCCCCTTCTGAATAATAACACTGGTCAACAACAAACTTATTAAGTTTTTTGAGCTGATTTAGGATAATTTTGGTGTACTGAATCCAAAAATCACATTCATTTTGCTCAATCAGGTCAACTTTCTGAACTATGCTACATATTGGCTTTTTAACATTTTTGCTTACATTTATGGGCATTTTCACATCATATGATACAAAATTCTTTCATATTTCTTGCAATAAACGACTTCTGAAGATTTTACTTTTGCCAATTTGATTGTTTTTTTTAATATTACAGGTGAATGAAATGGCTTCGACTAGAAGATCTTGCAAAAATAAGCCTGACGTATTCTGCTACATCTGAATACACCATTGTACCTAACAGGAATCCTGTTAGAAAATGATTTTTTTTTTCTCTTCAAACCTATTGTCACACTTCGACCTGAAGTGAAGGTAGGTTGGCAAAAGGCTACCTGGAAAAAGTCCAATCTGGTCTTAAAACTAAAGCAAAAACAACAAGACAGTCCATTTGGTTAAAAAAAAAAAAAAAAAAGGTGAAGAGCTTTATTGCCCTTAAATGCATCACAGGAAATAAGCACAAAATGATAACAAAAAATAACACAGGTCTGCACAGCATCACAGCCCTTCTCTAACTGCCCAAGCAATATCAGACCCCCTCCATTTAAAGGCTAGGCCCCTCCCACTGGACCATACCATTTGTAATTGGCACCAATTTAAACATTTCATCAAACTACATACGTTATTTCCCGTAGTTAAAACACAGAACAGTTTATGTCTTTTAAACTCACATCAAAAGAGTCATCTTATTAGTTATAGCATTTACATACTGTCTTTAATACTCAGAAAAACCTGGTATGGTGCAGTGTGACAGGCTGAGCCAATATTCCTCATTAAACTCAGGCATTATAAAAGGCAGCCTGATGCTCCCCTCCGATCCTTTTCCACTGCCCAGAACCAGGAAGCACTATGGTAAGTAAAGAACACCACATAATTAGGAACAAAATTTCACAAACTAGAACCTAACATAATTAAAGACCTAATTCAAAACTTATTTGTGTTTGTGTGTGTTTTTGTATGATTTCATGGAAAAAACAGCACAGAAGACTAACTTAGGTGTTTAAATGTAGCCCAGTGTGTGCACCCACCGAGCTATCAGTAATAATGTTACCTGGCTACTGTTTGCCATGTGGACATAGTGAGTGTGTGGTGTATGATTAGTGTCAGGGGTGACTGCCACACTTATTTTGGGTGAGAACTATATAAAAAAATCAACTGATAAAGTCACAAAAATGTAATCAATTTTGTGAGAAAATCAAATTTTTCAAAATCAAATTAGCAAAAAAAAAACCTGACCTGATTGAGAAAAACAGATGTAATTTTTGGATTTAGCGGTGCAAAATGGTCCTAATTCAGTGGAAAAAACCTAGACAACTTGTAAAAAATATTTTTTTGTAACCCAGTGTAATAACCTTAATGGTTAGCCATACACAACTAGCTATAAAATCATACTGTATAAAGTCAGACAAACCAACTAAATACATCCAAGATAGTACCAAATGAACACAAAACCAAGTGCAAAACTACATATCCAGAAAGTACAAAACTTAGATAAATATAAACCTGATGAAATGATGGAAAAACATTTTACCAGTCCAAAATAAGTAAATAAATATGTCACAAAATACAAAACAAATACAAAGCCAAATGTAAAACTTATAACTGTTCATATAATCTCATTGTTCTTTCTTTATGCACTTTTTTAAGTTGGAATATGTTTTTACAGTCCTTCAGCTCATTATAAAGAGAATTCCAGAGTTTAACACCAACCACTGATACACACATCTGCTTCAAAGTTGTCCGTGCACACTGGTGTTGGAAATGACCTTTCCTTCTTTGCTCTTCATTCTCTGAAGTGAAGACAAACAGCCTGTGCAGAGGTGTCAAAAGTATTCACACTGTTTTTGTCTTATGTCTGTTTTGTCTCGTCCTGTCTCTGTACACTTCTGTCTATATGAACCTTCCCTCTATGTATATGTATACAAGCAAGGAATGGATGAACACGTGAATATGAAGTTGGAGATTGTTACTTAACCCTTTCATGCACACTGGTCACTTCAGTGGACAGCTATTCTACAGCTGTTCTCTTGTATATTCATGGATTTATTTATTTTTTTTTACACATATCTTTATTAAAGTTTTAAGACACTACATATCTTTTCTGATATGAATCGGTAACATTATGTAGATCTCTACTGACCATAAACCCCCAGAATCACAAGCCCTCCCCATAGTTTTCACACAATTGATCAGTAAATACACGTCAAAAATTAAACGTGTGGTGTCCAGCTGAGTGGACATTTTTGCAACTTCATGAAAAATAGGTTCATAAGATTTTTTTTCATTATTATTTTTTTAATGTATTTTTTTATTTTTTAAATTTTTCAGAAGAAAATTTTCAATCGCATTGTTTTTTTAATGCCTAAAGAGGAATAAAAACACTCAGGAAAAATTTTGATTAAGGTTCTCATAATTCGTGCATGAAAGGGTTAAACACAATCTGTAATTAAAAATAAAGTTGTCCTGTTGTCCTGTTTAGAAAAAAAAAAAAAAAATCACATTCATTACTTAGGTAGAAGTATAGATACCAGGGTTTAAAAAGACTTTGGTAGAAGATGAAGTGTGACCAACAGCTGTTTGTCACTGTTAAGTATGAATACAAGCACCTTTACACTTAAGCACTTTAACTTGCACATGTAGTTTATCAGCACAGCATTTTAAACAAACATATTTGCACAAACAAAATAACTGCACATGATTGGTTTTAAAAGTAGTTTATTAATTTTATTGTCTTTCCTTTTCAGTTTTTATGTCCAGTGGCACTTGTATTTTAAAGTTGCAGTACGTAGGATTGTGGCCAAAACTGGTACTGCAATCACATTCAAAATACTGTAGAACGTGGTATCCCCTCCTCCTCCCCCCAGGCTAGGGGTTGCCAGATCCCGCGTGAGCGTCTACTACTAGCATTTCCACTAATCCTCGCCACCACACCATAAATTTTGTACAAAAAAATCATCACCAGACTTATTCTACATAAGTCTAATATATAATAGGCCAGGACAAACGTCCTGCCCACTCAAATGAAAGTTTGTGAAGATTCAGGAGATAGAGAAAAGGGAAATGAGCCTTAAGTTTCACTTTTACTACAAGCTGCACAATCGCTCTAACCCCCCCCCCACACACACACACACACACACTGAACCATGGACGCCGAACTACCGACCCCCCCCCTCCGGACTTCCGCCCGCCCCCCCCCCACCGAACCACGGACACCGGACTACCAAACCCCACCCCCACCCCGACCAAATGACAGACACTGGTTTTGGGCCCCGGGCCTCATGTTTGACATCTGTGATCTACAGCATGAGGCCACAGAACACAAGATTTTTGGCATCATTAATATTCTCCTAACTTTTCCCACAATGCAACTATGAATTTAAGCATCTTATTAAACCAAACAAGACTTAAGAGTTTTATCAAAAGTGGATTTTTTGAGCTGGACAAGCATAAAACATCAATGTTGTTTCTTAATATTTTCTTGATGATCAAATGAAAGACCTTTGAACCTCTGAGAATCATCTGTTATTCTGTTGGATAGTGTGGATATGATGATTGTTATGTTCAATGTTGATTAAAAAGAAAAGGAAAAAAAAGCTCCATCCATCACGCACACACCCACTTATCATTCCCAGCATGCAATACACCATAAAACAGCTTTTAACGTTCTTTCTGAGCAAAACCACAAAAAAAAACATAAGAAGAGTGTGTTATTTCTAATGACTCCCCCCTTGCTATCGGCCACGTGGAATACTGTTTTTAAGCTTTCTAATGAGTTCCCAGACCGACTGACTGGCATCTCTGGAGATATGAACATTTCCCAGCCTGTCAACAATAACAACAGTACGTCATGTCCTGTACAGCAGGCCTGGTTTACTTTGTATTTATTTAGACTTCAGCAGAGGAGCACACACTGTTATCCAGACATTTCCGGCTCCTCAGAAACAGTAAAACACAGTCGCAGCAGGATATCTAAACGGACGGCTACTGGAACACTTAGCGGTTACAGATTTTCATGGATAAATTGACGGTAATATGTGAGAATCCAAGATGAAGAGCATTATTTATTATTCTTAGCACCTGCACACCTTCACAGCTGTTCTCATGCAGCAGCAAAGAATGTTCGCTGGAGAAAAGCGATGATTTTGTGATGAAACTAGAGGAAAAAAAGCAAAGTCGGTCCAGCTGAAGTTGAATTCGGCTTTAACTTTATAAGCACTGGTGCAAAAAGGAAGATGTGTCAGATGTGCAGAATCCCAGCATTCCCAGTGCTGTTTGCTGGGGGACTTGACACACATTACAATTCCAAATAAACACAATAACCCATTACTAATTTCTCTGACTATCGCCAAGAAAATAATTTTTCAAAACTGCAAATCCAAACACTCCTGCCATATCACCCACTGGACAAATTTACTCTCAGAACACATATCAATAGAAAAATAACAGCCTACAAAACAAACAATATATCAGCCTTTGAGGAAACATGGAACCCATTCACAAACTATCTGAAGTCCACCCAGAACTCGTACCAAAGCAGTAACCAAAACCACAGCCATGTACAGGATCACATATCAGACCACATCCAAACCATAAACATTTTTTAATTGACATCATCCACATTAACTTCATTCTTTCTCTCTACCTCCACATACAGACAAACCAGGATCCCTGCTCCCCTTCATTCCACCTACACTTCTTTCTTCCCCCCTCCCCCCCCCCCCCCCTTTATCTCTTCAACCAACCCCCCCCCCCCCCTTGCTTTTTTTTTCCCTTTCTTTTTTTTGGATTAGAAAGTAATATTTTTATTGTTATCATTATTATCATGTTATCATTATTATTATTATTATTATTATTATTATTATCATATTGCTATTTACATTTCTGATCTTTTTCATTGTAATATGACGTTTGTCAATACTCTGTCGTTGTTGTTTTTGGTTTGTTTATTTGTTTGAGTTTCCCTGTGTTTATGTGTTGTTGTTTTTCTGTCCACATTGTCTTGTTAACTATCACTAATAATAATAATAATAATAATAATAATAATAATAATAAAAAAAGAGAGAAGATGTGTCAGTCTTCAGATGGTTGGAAATGAAAATAAATCAGTTGAATACTGGAAGGGAATTTGTAAAGAAGTGAAGGAAGCGGCTCACAGGAGGCTCCAAATAACAACTGGAGCATTTTTATCTCGTGATTTGATGATCTGCCCTCAGTTTGAAATAAGTGTTTGACTGAAAGTAGCTGACTGTAATTGAGTCTGCTTGGTTGGTCGCAATCTGTAACTTCACCACTAGATGTCACTTAGTATCACACAGAACTGTTAACAGAAATTTGGTTTCTCCGTTCTTTTATGTTTATGTTTATGTTTACGCATTTGGCAGACGCTTTTTTCCAAAGCGACTTACAGGGGAAAACCAATTAAATCACTCAATCAATCAAATTTTATTTATATAGCGCCAGATCACAAGAAAGTTATCTCTTGACATTTTATATATAGAGTTGGTCAAAACCAGACTCTAAGTCAATTCTACAGAAACCCAACAGAATCCTCCAGGAGCAAACACTTGTGACTGGTGACAGTGGCGAGGAAAAACTTCCCTTTAACAGCAGAAACCTCGAGCAGACCCAGACTCCTGGAGGATGGCCGTCTGCCTTGACCAGTTGGGGTTAAAGAGAGAGAGTAGAGAAGGGGAAAAAGAGAGAGCGATAAAGATAGGGACTGGGGGAGAGGGGGAGAAGGGGGGAACAGGGGGAGACACATGGAGGCGGTTGAGGATAAGTGAGTGGTGATGATGAGGGCAGGGAAGAGGCCGGACCACCGCAGCAGGTCCAGAGATAATCGTGAAAGAATCTGTGGTTGTCCTGGGAAAAACCTTATTAGAATATTTAAAATGGAATGTTTGAAAGTGCTAGGACAGGAGGTGCTCTCGGAAGAGCTGGGTCCGCAGGAGCTTCTTGAAGATAGGCAGGGATGACTCTGTTCTTGTAGCACTTGGTAGAGCGTTCCACCAACGTGGAACGACCCATGAAAAGAGCCTGGATTGTCTTGTACAAGGTCTGGGGACCACCAGACTACGTTCCCCAGACGAGCGGAGTGGTCGTGGGGCGACATAAGCTTTTATTAGTGCACCTAAGTAGACAGGAGCAGACCCACGGAGAATTTTGTAGGCTAGGATTAAAGATTTGAATTTGATGCGGGCAGCTATGGGTAGCCAGTGTAACTCAATGAGTAAGGGGGTGACATGTGCCCTTTTAGGCTGATTGAAGACCAGACGCGCTGCTGCATTCTGGACCATCTGTAGTGGTTTGACAACACAAGCTGGGAGGCCTGTTAGAAGAGCATTGCAGTAGTCAAGACGGGAGATAACCATAGTCTGCACCAGGAGCTGGGTGGCCTGTTCGGTTAGGTATGGCCTGATCTTTCTTAGGTTGAACAGAGTGAAACGGCATGATCGGGTGACAGAGGCAACGTGATCCGTGAAGGTCAACTGATTATCAATCATGACTCCCAAGTTACGTACTACACTGGTTACGTACTACACTACTTTTCATTCACAGCTGTGTCCAGTGGAGAAAACAACAGAAACACATCTAATCTCCATCTTCATTTTGGCCTTGGCATTACTTTTCCTCACCATAGGAGACCAGTAGAGTGACTCACTACTCCCTCTAGTGGCCACATGTATTCGCAGTGACACATCAGTCCACAACCGTGAATAAATTATGAATATTAGCGCTGCAACTGATTAATCGACTCAAAGTGATCCAAAAAAAAAAAAATCATTCAACCATAATTCTCCTGAATCAAAGCTTTGTTTCCTTCATTTCTCTGCTGTTAAACATTGGTTCCACTGTTGTGTTTCACACGGACGCTTATTGTGACGCACAAAGAAGCATCATACCAGGAAAACTGCAATAGAATATTTCCCTTCAATCAATTTGAGTCGGTTAATCGAATCGTGAATTTTTGCATTTGCTTCAAACACCTAATCGATTAATCGGTTGCAGCTCTAGTGAATATTATATAGTATGTATAGTATGTGAATATTATATAGTATGTTTCTGCATTACAACACAATTGCATTTTCTAAACACAGCTCAATTTTAGGTAATTTTAGTAGAAATAGTATATATAGTTCGTTTAACAGACCCTTTTCACTGCCGACATTTGACTCATTGTGGCAGAAACAGCACTTCTGTAATTATTTTAATTCAAAGCGGCTGCATTCTGGCTCCATCAGTTCCAGGGTTTTGGTTTGCATGTGCTGGAACAACCGTCATTAATATTAGGATGATGCATTTTTCCCTCAGTAACAAGCCAATATGTCTGCTGTGAACAAGGTCTGCTGTCAGTAGTCAGTGTTTTCAACAGGTGGAATCAGGTGCAGACAATTAGAGTAACTTTAGCAATGTGGTAAAAATAAGTCAAATAGAGCAGCTCATGGGAAACTGCGTCAGTGCACAGACTTAAAACCACACAGCATGTACTATACAATGTAATACATGTGCAGTATTCTGATTCACTTGTACTGCGTAATGTCTACAGTTATTGTACAAATATTTGACCTCTTCAGACTCAGCAATACATTTTTGTCCTCTGTAGGGGACAAGAGTATCGCAGAAATGCAAAAAAAAAAAGTGTTGCATAGTCAGTTTCCAACCAAGACAGTTATTACCCCTCCCCCCCCCCCCCCCCCCCCCGCCCAAAAAAAAAAAAAAAAAAAAAAAAAAAGGGGAGGCAAGGGGTCTTTCGGTTCAGTTTGTTCGTTAACACTTTAGAAGCAAAACAATTGGTTGAATTCATACCAAACTGGGTTTATAGATTGCCACTGACCAAGAATAGATCTCATTACATTTTGGGAAAAATAGGTCAAAGTTCAAAGTTTTTATAAATTTTTAAAATCTTTTTTTTTTTTTCCCCATTTACTTATAATGAGCAAATTTCACGTCTGTAGCAGCAAAACTATAAGTTGAATTCATACCAAATTGGGTTTATAGATTGCCAGTGACTCAGAATAGATCGCATTATATTTTGGGAAAAATAAATCAAAGTTCAAATTTTTTAAGAATTTTTAAATTATTTTTTTCACCCATTTACTTATAATGGGTGAAATTTCACATGTCTATAGCAGCAAAACTATTGGTTGAATTCACACCAAATTTGGTTTATACATTACCAGGGACCCAGAATAGATCACATTACATTTTGGGAAAAATAGGTCAAAGTTCAAATTTTTTTATGAATTTAAAAAAAAAAAAACTGGCTACATGTGACCATGGAAAAGCAGTGACTATGCTAAGCTAAGCTAACAGAAGGGCTACGAGAACAAGGCAAGATGAGCACTGCAGCACAAACCCTTTTGCTCACTTATCTAACTCATTCATACCTCATGTAAACCTTTATTCGGGTTGAACATTTCCATGTAAACAGAAGAGAAAATACTTTAGTTACCTCCGCCAAGGAGGTTATGTTTTTGCCAGGGTTTGTTTGTCTGTCCGTTTGTTTGTCTGTTCGTTAGTGTGCAACATAACTCAAAAAGTTATGGACAGATTTTGATGAAATTTTCAGGGTTTGTTGGAAATGGGATAAGGAAGAAATGATTAACTTTTGGGGGTGATCCGGAAGAAATCCTGGATTCTGGATCACTTTGAAATTTTCATTAACATTGTGGTAAATGGGGCCAAAATTTTCGTTTCCCAATATCTCGCTTAATTATTGACCAAAACTCATGAAATTTAACTCAGGAATTGACAGTGGGGTCCTCTATCACATTTCAAAGGCTGATCCGGATCTGATCCAGAAGGTGGATTTTATTTTTAAAAATAAATGTAGGATTTGTATCACCGATTATGTGGGGAATTTTTGCACTTGGCGGAGGTCTGTGCTCTCCGAGTGCTTTTCTAGTTCTGAATTAATTTCTTCTGGAAAATGAATCGGATTTAAAAAACATCATGTAACCGTACCCAATATGAAATTAAACCAAACCATTAACTTAGTCAAAATACATAAAAAAACTAGAAGCACTCGGAGAGCGCAGACCTCCGCCAAGGCTGATCAGTGCCCCCCCCCCCCGTGGGCCCCCCCACCCCCGATCACCACCAAAATTTAATCACTTCTTCCTTATCCCATTTCCAACAAACCCTGAAAATTTCATCCAAATCTGTCCATAACTTTTTGAGTTATGTTGCACACTAACGGACAGACAAACAAACAGACAAACAAACAAACCCTGGCAAAAACATAACCTCCTTGGCGGAGGGAACTAATAATCATAACTAGACACAAAATACTGTGTGAAACCACTGAGATTTAAACCAAGAATTTAAACTAAATCAACACAAAGAAACAAACATTCTGCCCCCCCCCCCATCTTCTGACATTAGTTCCTTCCCTGTCGTAAATACTAGCAAAGCCCCTTTTTCTGGTCTTTTGTCTGCAACTGAAGAACAATGTGAGTAAATAATTCAAACATTACTAATATGTGTGCACCCACATTAGAATGTTTAAATAAAATACTTAAACTAAACTGTGTTATATAATCATTAACTCTAACTGAACAAAAACTCATGAAACAAAAACTACAAACACAAGCTGATGGTGGCAAGGAATCCATCGCACCACTACAGATGTGTAAATTCAAGCTTACAAACTACAACATCAGCTTTTCCTTATTAGAATCACAATGTTTATGTGATTCCTTCTATTTGTTGACATCCACTATTAATACATGTGCTTAATGTTGCAGGTTACAGTCCTGTGACAAATACAACATCAGCCTGTGCTAATGGGCTTCATCCATCAGCCCTGATTCTCCCTCAGGAAGTGCGTCAGCAGAGCGCACCCAGACCAGGGAAAAACTGAAGAGCGCAGCGCTAACCTTAGAATGAATCACTCATCCAGGGGGTTATTTTCAATTATCCCAAATTTCCTTCTGGAGAGTCAAACACTGAAACTGCAGTCTTGCTCTTCCCGGATCTGGACCCCAAGGGGAAACTTTCCCACCCCTAACTGGTTACATATGAGTGGAGTTCAGATCAAAGCAGTGAGATGCAGCACATTAGTAAAGTCTGTGGTCACTGTCAAGAGATTCATGCACTGCAAAACCTAAAACTATTGTCTCTAAACATTAAATAATAAATAATTGGGGGGGGGGGGGGGGGGGGGGGGAACAGCATCGGTGGATATTTTAAAGGAAAATCTGAAATTATAATGATCTTAAGAACCTGAAGAATAAACTAATATTTACAGGCTACAAACATTGTCAGCTTTTGATTCTAATTAAACAGAAAAGGTTTTTTAAAAAATAAATAAATAAATCAGTTGTTATCTAATAAGCATGGCGCACGTGTTCTGTGGGATGTATAGTGTAGTTTAAATGCTCTGTACAGTGCTACCCCCTAGTGGTTAAAAAGTGAAACTACAGATAGGAGAGAGAGAGATAGATAGAGATAGAGGAGAGAGAGAGAGAGAGAGAGAGAGAGAGAGAGATAGATAGAGATAGAGATAGAGATAGAGATAGAGATAGAGATAGAGAGATAGAGAGATAGAGAGATAGAGAGATAGAGAGATAGAGATAGATAGATAGATAGATAGATAGATAGATAGATAGATAGATAGATAGATAGATAGATAGATAGATAGATACTTTAATCACTATGGACTTTTTTTCCCTTTGGGCAAATGTTTCCTTTTTCCTGACGGTGTTAGTGTATATGGCGCCATTTTTTGTAGAGATTCACTATGTCGACAAAGTCTAAAACTCTAATTTTAATTTTTCTAATAGATCTTCAGAACACAGTGAAAAAAAAATACTGCCCTCTGAGTCATTCAGGACAAAACTGTCCAATTCCAAAAAAATTCCCATAAAAACTTTACAGGTTCATATTTTCTGCTCTTTTCAGCATAAATCTCTTAAACAACTTCTGCCCTGCTCAAAACTACCAAACATTCACTAATTTCTAGGATTTAAACCCTTAAAATGCAGGTGTGATTAGCTGAAGTCACTGTTATTTATGAAAAACAAACATAAAATGAATTATTTTCCATATAATAAATGTTGGGTGACTAATGCAGAGACTACTCACTATGTTCCTGAACGGAAAATAACTAATTTTTGCTTCTGAAAATCATGAAAATGCTGTAAACTGTAAAACATATTTCATTGCTCAGTAGACCTTTGTTGCTTTTTCTAATATACTAACTGTGAATGTGTTTCTCCAGTTGTATGACGTATACTTTTAGTAAAGAGAATATTTCTATGTAAAACTGTATTTTGTCTTCAGTTCATGTTCATGATAGATAATGTCACAGTACACGGTGGACATTATAACTAACAACTAAGCATAATAAAATAAATTCACTTGTTATCCATCTGTAACTGAGGAAAAATTGAAAAAAAAAATTACATGCTTTTCTTAATTAGATCATATGTCAGTTTACAGTTTTTATGAATGCACTGCACCATTTATGTTTTATTTCAATGACAGAATTCAGTATTTAATTTGAAATTTCATTAACACTTAAGACAGGCCGGGACATCATCAGTGGCAGTTGAAGACTGTAAGTTATAATTTTGTAATTACTACTGCTGTTTGGTCAATTGATTGAATGTGCAATAACCTGTTCTACCTCCCAGTATTTTAATTCAAATGTGCAATAACTTGTTTTTACCTTCCAGTACTTTTAATATTATGATGATTATTATCATTATTATTATTATCATTATCATCATCATCATTATCATCATTATTATTACTATTATTACTACTACTACTACTACTACTACTTTTTTAATTCATTTAATTTATTTGCACAAAATAAAAACAGCAATGGAAAAAAACAACATTCAAACAAGTAACAAAATTGTGCAGGAGAGGTTAGAAGCCAAAAAGAAGGCTTATATGAATACCTCCCCCGAAATGAACAATACACAAAAAAAAAGAATTAAAAAATACAATATAACTGAAATAATAAACTAAAGTAAAACTTTTTTCTGTAAAACTTTTTACTTTTTTCTGATCAGTACTCCATTTTACAAGTGTGCATTTGTGTTTGTCTACGCAATAACTGTTTTTATATATTTTTGCTGTGTTTCTGTTTTGTTTCTGTTTTCGTTCATGTCTTTTTTTCTTTGGATTCCATGACTTAGTGAAACGCACAAGAATTCCAATGTACCTATACTGCGATGTATCTGTGCAAATGGCAAATCAAGTCTATTCTATGTCATGAAATATATATTGAAGATTTTTGCGGCTGTGATGATTTGTCAAGATAGAACTACCTTGAAAATGTGCAGTTAACTGGTGGGATATACTGCATCCCAGTGGACTGCCAGTTTCAGGGAAACGCAGCGCATGGAGACGATGACATCAGGACGTACAGGCACTTTCAAAGCAATATTAACCCAAATATAGAATCAATACAAAAGGTATCAATGACAAAACCATGGGTTCAGACATTCTGGTGGAAAACACCCACATGCACTTTAACTTATAGTTTTGTAAAATGGGTGTTCTGGGAATTGTGTGCATTTCAAAACTTTACATCCTCCATCTAATAAAACAGATGAATAGAAATGCATCCCTGTGTGCTACTCAGACTAAAATCATGACACATTGCCGCTAACGCTTTCAAACTCTGAAAAGTCTAAAGGACATCAACCAGCCTCTGACCAATAAACAAACGGCAACTCATCGTTTGGCTCAAAGGCACATTTTCCTTTGCATTGTAGTCATTTAGCTGCCGATGTCTCAGCTACTAAACCCACAGTGACTCTTTCATCTTGTAATATTAGAAAGTGATTAAACACACCACACAAACTACACCGATTCACTTACTGCGAACAAGTCGGCGGCTGCTGGAATATGTATTTGTGTTTTGCCGTCATTTGGTATCGCCTCCATAACCTTAAACAGTGAACGGTCTGCAAACAAGAAAGAGATAGCATACTCAGTGGAAAAACCTGCACGGGATCCTCCACCTCTGCAGAATGGACTGAATAAGTGGCTGTGGTTTATGGTCTGTGTATGATGAGTGTTCTACTGGGTCAGAGTGGACGAGATAACATGACTAAAGATGAACACAGATTCACACAAACTCAACAAAATCACTAATGACAAAAATAACTAACACTTATCCAAAAATGATGAAAAAATGACCAAAAAAAGCACTTGAAGGGTTTTTTTTTTTTTTTTTTTTTAACTCAAATTAGTATAAAGTTACCAAAACAAAAAATACCAAGAAGTTGAACAAAAAAAAACAAAAAAAAAAGTTTTGGGTTTTTTTTGTTGTTTGTTTTCATGACTATTCTTTTTAATGTTTTATGTAAAGCACTTTAAATTGTCCTGTACATGAAATGTGCTATATATACTAGTCAACATTTGCTAGGGATCAGTTTTATATTTGCACAATAATTGATGTTGTATAATATTTTGGTTGACTTCATATATTATGTGTGTACTTTGGCTAGTCATGTAAAGAAAAATGGACCAAAAGGTAAAAAAAAAACAAATTTTTATTGCACTTTCAGGCAAAAGGGTGATACAACCTTAGAAATTAGAGTTCACAACAATTACTCTTCCAATTTTGTTTTCACTGAAACCACTCAGAATGTTCTGAAACACATACGGTGTGATGTCAATAATGTGTGTGGCCACCATCCGCATCCGCAGGCTGTACTCCACTGGGAAAGTAAATTTTCAAGTTTCCAGAATTACACCCCCGAATATAGCAAAGTTATGGTCCTGATCCCTAGCAAATGTTGACTAGTGTAAATAAACCTGCCTTGTTTTGTCTTAAATAGTCAATAAAAAATGAGCAGAAAATGGATTATAAACAGTATTGTGTTGGTTTAAATGATTAGATTTACTCATTAATCTCAACCCATTACATTTCAAACATGAGCATTTATATTATATATTATATATTTTGCATTTCATGTTTTGCTGATTTTCTAAAAAAATAAATAAAATAAATTCATTGACAGTTTAGACATATTTAGATGCGAAGTGAATCTGATTTTATTCTCCTTTGGTCCTGAGGCATCTACCTGCACAAAACAACACATGGACACATTACCTGAAGCTTCATTTGTTTCTGTTGTTTCCTTTTTGTTGTTTCCTTTTGGTTCCCCCCAGGGCATTCAATTCTATTCTTAAAAAAAAAAAAAAAAAAACTCCAATCTCCTTATACATTCAGTATAATGACAATAAAGGGCATTAAACGTGTAAACTTGTCTTATAGTCAGACTCAAACGTGTGTTTCTGTTGATCACCTTCACCTGTTCACTTCAGGACCACGTGTTGAACCGGCCCAGGTGTTTACGATCTCTGATTAAACCAGTCCAGGTCCAGGTTTTTTAAGGTTTCTGGATCAGCAGACACTCATTAGTTCTGGAGGTCCATAAATGAGTGAGCCCATGCCCCCCCCCCCCCTCTGGCAAGCCTTCCCGCCCCACAGTTTGAGAAACGCTGGTCTACAGATAGGCCACAAGGTGAACCATGAAAAGTGGCTAGAAAAGGATTTTCGTTCCCGTGTCTGGGCACTACTTTTTAAACGCATTTTTGTTTGGGACTTTGGGTTAAAAGTTCTCTGCAATAAATCCAGCAGTTTTTTGTCACAAGTCATAAATCTACATGAATATAAATTAAAAAATGAAAATTCTATGATGCTAGATTCACTTGTTTTATTTATCAACATTCATTTTAGCAATACAAAATCTCTCACAAATTGACATTTTTATATATGTGTGTGTGTGTGTGTGTGTGTGTATAAAAATTTTTAGACAAGTGAATTATTACCATGAAATGTGAATTTAGACCATGAAATCTTGGAAATTTGTGGAAAAAAGCTTCCACTAATTTCACATATTACACATGATGAATTTTGCCACACACACACACACGCACACACACACACACACATCAATGTAACAGCATTGCTTGACATTTACAGTGTGTACAGTTGCAGGGTTTCTTTTCTTCTTTTAACAATGATGCGTTTGTCATGTGACAATACATGTTTTTTAACCCTTTCATGCACAGTGGTCACTACAGTGGACAGCTATTCTCCAGCTGTTCTCTTGTATATTCATGGGTTTTGTTGTTTTAGTTCCATATCAGCCAACACAGTGGACGCTTATGCATCATCCCATACACTGTAATTCATACCATTACTGTAACTTTGCTGTTCTTGATAAACCTGATCTGCAGTAACTTGTTTCAGTGTAAATCAACTGTTATTTGTTAGGGAAAAAAAGTTTTACTTATTTATTTTATTTTATTTTTTTTGCATATTATCTCCATGAAAAGAGTAATAATTAGTTTTAGAATATGTTAAAATGTGAGATTAAAATGTGAAATGTCAGATTTTATTTCATTGTTTTAATATCAATTTCTGATATTGGGTTTGAAACACGTTTCTTTACCTCAAAAATTAAATGCACGGACATTTTTGTAACTCCATGAAAAAAAAAAAAAAAACAACTTGATCACAATTTTTTTTTTCATGCCTATGGAGAAATAAAAACACTCAAGAGAAAAATCTTAACTAAGGTTCTCATGGTTAGTGCATGAAAGGGTTAATAGATCTTGGTCTTTTTTTTTTTCTTTTTTTTTTTTTTACACAGTACACTGTAAACTTGTATTTTTGTTCAATGGATGCTTTTTTTAGAGGATGTTTTAAGGTTCTATAACATGTCTAATCATCACCATCACTGTCAGAAACATCATCCCGTGTAGCTATATCTTCTGTTTCCTTCTGAACATTCACACAGTGCTGGCACCTACACAAATCAGATAGAGTTTCCAGTAATTGATTAAAAAAAAAAAAACACTTAATAATAAAACGTAATAAAAAATCTACTGAGTTTAGAGAGACAATCACAATCCATAAAAGACATGACAAACTGTGAAGCTGAAACTGCAGCACTGTGGTTCTGTTTATCTTTCAAATGGTCATTGTGGTCAGTTTCAGATGCTGCAGCTCTTTCATAATTCATAGTTTGAGTTCTTGTTTGTTCAGTATTAATTGTCAGCCTTGTAAATCCAAGCTGGACTGACTGTACATATCCTGACCAAGGAAAATAAAATTCTCACTTTGTGCAGTAATCTACACCTGGTTTTTCTGCCTTCGTCCATAATAATATACATTATATAAACTAAATGTCATCTAAAATCAACATTTATTTGCAACAAAGTATAGCAAACTATTACATCACAGGTGTCAAACATGCGGCCTGGGAGCCAAATCCGGCCCGCCAAAGGGTCCAGTCCGGCCCTTGGGATGAAGTTGTGAAATGCAAAAATTACACTAAGATATGAACGCTCCTTTTAGTTCAGGTTCCACATTCAGACCGATTCAATCTCAAGTGGGTCAAATCAGTAAAATACTATCATAATAATCTATAAATACTCACAACTCCACATTTTTTTTCTCTTAGTAAATGTAAATATTTCCATGTATTTACACTAAAACAAAGTATAATTTCACAAAAAAAAAAAAAAAAAGTGAATAACCTGAACAAATATGAACAACCTGAAATGTTTTAAGAGAAATGAGTACAATGTTAACAGTATTCTGCCTAATATTAAATGTTTTGTGTATTTGTAGACCCGCTGTGATCTGTGAGTTATAATGAACATGTGAAAACGATCAACTGAAGCATAATATTGTTAAATTACACTTATTGTTTCAGTTTGTTCATGTTATTCGCATTGTTTGAAAGGATAGTTTGTAGATGTAAATATTTTCATCGTTTAATTTTACTTTTTTTTTTTTTTTAACTCTAAAACATAGAGAAAATTTTGGAGTTGACATTATTTATATATTATGTTATTATTTTACTGGCTCAGCTCACTTCAGATCAAATTTTGCCGAATGTGGAACTGAACTAAAATGAGTTTGACACATGGAAGAAGTTCAAAATGACAGGCCCATTACATGATCAAAAACAAATTGATTTTAGCAAAAAAAAAAAAAAAAGGCTTCATTTTGAATGTCTGGGGTCGCCAGAAATTTGTGATGTTAAAATGGGGTCACGAGTCAAAAAAGGTTGGGAACCACCGGACCGGAAGTCAGAATTCTGAGTTTAAAGTCAGAATTCTGAGCAAATAAAGTCAGAATTCTGAGTTAAAGTCAGAATTCTGAGGGGAAAAAGTCAGAATTCTGAGGAAATAAAGTCAGAATTCTGAGTTTAAAGTCAGAATTCTGAGGGAAAAAAAGTTAGAATTCTGAGTTTTAAGTCAGAATTCTGAGGAAATAAAGTCAGAATTCTGAGTTTAAAGTCAGAATTCTGAGGAAATAAAGTCAGAATTCTGAGGAAATAAAGTCAGAATTCTGAGTTTCAAAGTCAGAATTTGAGGAAAAAAAGTCAGAATTCTGACTTTAAACTCAGAATTCTGAGGAAATAAAGTCAGAATTCTGAGTTTAAAGTCAGAATTCTGAGGAAATAAAGTCAGAATTCTGAGGAAATAAAGTCAGAATTCTGAGTTTCAAAGTCAGAATTTGAGGAAAAAAAGTCAGAATTCTGAGTTAAAAGTCAGAATTCTGAGTTTAAAGTTAGAATTCTGAGGAAATAAAGTCAGAATTCTGAGTTAAAGTCAGAATTCTGAGGAAAAAAAGTCAGATTCTGAGGAAATAAAGTCAGAGTCTGAGGGAAAAAAAGTTAGAATTCTGAGTTTTAAGTCAGAATTCTGAAGAAATAAAGTCAGAATTCTGAGTTAAAAGTCAGAATTCTGAGGAAATAAAGTCAGAATTTGAGGAAAAAAAGTCAGAATTCTGAGTTTAAAGTCAGAATTCTGAGTTAAAGTTAGAATTCTGAGGAAAAAAAGTCAGAATTCTGAGGAAAATAAAGTCAGAATTCTGAGTTTAAAGTCAGAATTCTGAGATTAAGGTCCAGTGGCCCTAATCCTGTTCCGTAAGAAAGTAATATGAAAACAATGAAATAAAAACATTTTTAATGCTGCAAATCTGTTTTCTCCCATTTTAACACATTCTAATCCTAGTTATTACTCGCTTCATGGAGAGAACGTGCAAAAAAAACCTTTGTGTCTAACAAAAACAAGTGATTTACACTCAAATATGTTAGTGCACATCAGTTTTATCAAGAACAACAAAGGTACACTAATGGTCTGAATGTCAGTGTGTATTATGGAATGGTGCATAAGCGTCCACTTTGTTGGCTGATATGGAACTAAAACAACAAAACCCATGAATATACAAGAGAACAGCTGTAGAAGAACTGTCCACTGGAGTGACCACTATGCATGAAAGGGTTAAACTGAAATGTCCACAGAGTCCACATTCCACAGTGGATGTGGAGAATTTTGTGCCAGATACAAAATATTGTTATAAACTACAGGTGGATCAAATTGGAGGCTAATTGGAGTCGTTTAGAATTTTTTATGAACTTTCAAAAATTGCTCAATGAGAGATAGGAAAATTGTAGATTTTGTGACCTTGCTGTGACCTTGAACTTTGGCCTACTTGGCCCAAAATTTCATGGGTTGGTCCCAGAGCCTAGGCCTATCTGTGGGTACAATTTGGTAAAGATGGTTGGAATACTTTTCCCGTAAAGTTGCTAACAAACAAACAAACAAAGACACAAAGCAAAGTGATCACAATACCGCCTGGCAGAGGTAATAATCAAACAAACCGAACCAAAAACAATACCCCTTGCCTCCCTTTCGGGGGGCGGGGTAATAAATATCAACAAATGTAAAGGAGAAAAAAAGGGACAGTGTTTATGTCCTTCTGTTCACTATTTATTTCTGTGCACTGCACTTGATCATTATGTACATCCTGTAACTGTAAACAGAACTGAAAAGGAACACATGAACAGAATTCTACACAGTTTAGTAATACTTGAACAGCAGACAGGCAAACACAGAACATACAGTAGTCTGTATCCGAATGGGATCGTCTCCATACGTACCACAACTTCAAACAGCACACATCCATCGACTACAATAGAGAGGTTATCTTTTAACTTAGCTGTAAGATCGCAGATAGAGAGTTCAGTCGGCGAAGGAGCGTATGCGGGTTATTTCACATGTAGGTTCTCAGTGTAAATAGAGCACAGAAGCACATACTACACACTTCCTGTGTCTAGTAAGTCACCAAAGAAATCAGAGTTCGACATTTTCAGCCTGAGACCCAGTGTCTATTTAGGGGTAACCTTCTTAAAAATCCGCCTGGAGTTTAGGTCAGGCGCCGCCCTGTGAGTCATCTGATCCGTTTGAGACAGTTTTTACAGCGTTCAGACTCCACTCGTCAGTATTCAGGCGACGTCTTCACACGGGTGAGTACACTGCAAATCCTGGAAAAGAACACACTCCGCTTTCGACAAAGATGAAGGAATTCACGACGGTTAACAATCCGAAAAGAGTGAAAGCGTGGAAGTAGAAATCAAGAGAAGTTCAACATGTTATGACATCAATCCTGCTCTATTTATGAGTCTGAAAATAAATATGTGGATTTAAAAGAAGGGTTTTATCCGACTGAGAATCACTAATCGCTCAGTACATGTACAGTATGTTGTTTTTGCATATATTAGTCAGTGGCCCATCAGTTTCATAAATACTTCAAACACATGTCTTAACTAAACCATGAACCAAAAGCAGAAGAAGGAAAAACCATCAATCAGAGAAACAGTCAGTCAGAATAGTAGTGATCTTACATGGTGTGATATTTAAATTCACTGTACAACTCTTGAAATCAACCATAATCCTTATGTTATGTTTGTATTATTAATCCAGACAAAAGCTGCATGATTATTATAAATAAAAGTGTCAGTGCTGTGACAAAAAAAAAAAATGTCCAAATGGTAAACAAATGACATCAAGTAATCAGCGCGATCCAGTAGAATGACATAAATGTGTTACGATCAGACAGAAATGGTTCATTCAGGATATGGAGGTGAGAGATTCAGCAAAAACACGTTAATTCCTTCACGAAGCTGCACGTTTTACATCTTATTGCATTGGAATTTCTAGTGTCAGTGATCTCGATACAGTATCTAAATGACAAGTTTTGGATCACCATTACTTGCGATTTCTGCAGAGTTAAAAAAACAACAAAACAACAACAAAAAAAACAAAACAAAAAAGATAAAAGATAGCGGCCACAAAATCTGACGTTTTCCTTTACATACAGTAGCTGATAAATGCACCCCTGATACACACAAAGTATGAAAACAATCAAATCAGCTGGAAAAATCAACAGAATAAAGTAGCTTCCTTTCTGTATGTCTTACTTTTGTGCTTTGACTGAGTTTGTTGGTTGTTATCCAAAAAAAAAAAAAAGAAGTATGTATGGGTTTGCATGAGGCTCCATGGTGCTTCATGTGCTAATTCTTAAACAAATACTCTGAGTTTCCAGTCGATGTGGAGCCGCATAAGGCAGAGGAGTAAGAATGGAAAATCTGAAACCTTCAGACTTGTATTTTTATAGTGTAACCTCATTTTCATTTAATATAGTTTTATTTCCAATTGCCTAAACTTAAAGGTCGATGTAAATGGTAGTTGACGTCTTTGTTTTCATATATTTTGCTCTGATTAAACCGCGTATTTCAGAAGGAAAGCATCAGTTTAACCCTCAAAGACCTAAACAGCCACTGGCGACCAAAAGCATCGACTGATCTAAAATGTTTAACAACTTTTTAACCACGAATCCTGTCAGTCTATATCATAATACTGGAAGGTCTGAGAGTGTCTGTGTGTGTTTATGTGTGTGTCTGCAGGGTTCTAATAAATGTAGATATTTTTAACTCACTGATTTGGTACCTACAGTTGAGGAATACTCCCATCTCGACTACGGATGTACACAATTAATCGACTAACGATTAATTGTTGATAAGAATTTCCTCAATTAAATTATTAACTGTCGGTTAATTGCCTTTATCTACCTGTCCACACCTGTCCGAAGGCTGACGGTTTGTCCGCGCTGCGACGCTGCAGCTGGGATAGCCGGTTATTGAACTGGATCATGGCGTTGATGAGTTAGAATGTCTTTATGGACATGGAGTCAAACACAGACCGGCCTGTCTGTTTGTGGGAGCGGTGCACCCCCGAATAAATACACGCACAAATGTGGGGTCGGTATCGGAGCGTTTTCCCTGGAGGTTGGTGTAGTCTACAGTCAGTGAGACAGAAGTTGAAAACATCCTCCAGGCTCCTGATTCGGGCCACAGGTATGTAATGAATTTGCGAAGCTTCAGGAGGTGGGGAAAAGATAAATGAGCGAAAAGTTTCAGTTTCACTTCTGCGGGGGAAAGGACTGCACCGCCCCTATAGTATTAGAAGTAGGACAGAAAGTGATGCAGTTGCCAACCAACATGCGCACATCCCCCGGCCGTACTGCGTGCGTGTGAGTACCCCCCCACCCCCACCGGCAAAATGCACGCGCGTGTACCCCCCCATTACACACCATCACATCAACAGATAAATTCCACAGGAAACACTGACTGTATCCAATGGTTCAATAAATCAATCATTAAGGAATATGACATGGTTTTGTCATGAAGTGTATGGACAATATTTAGCTTTTATTCTTATAGACCGTATTGAATAAGAAATTCAGGTTCTCAGGAAAATCGCCGCTTATCAATTAATTGTTAATCGATCGATAAGGGCAACCAACTAACGATTAATGAATTAATCGATAATTTGTTTAGTCATGAAGTGTATGGACAATATTTAGCTTTTATTCTTATAGACTGTATTGAAAAAGAAATTCAGGTTCTCAGGAAAATAGCCGCTTATCATTTAATCACTAATCGATCGATAAGCGCAACCAACTAACGATTAATGAATTAATCGATAATTTGCATCCCTAATCTCGACATTAAATATCTTTTTTCTTTAAAATTCCCTTTTTCAAAGTCAGGAGGGACTGATTTAATTCTCGTAGCTAAGCAGTTGCTAGGGGGAGGGACAGGAAGTAGCCTTGTACATCAGCCTTGCATGATGGGAAATGGAACGGTCAAGGAACAGACTCGCAAAAACGGTAAGTTGATAGGACCAGTATTTTGGGAGATATTAGTTGTTTTGTATGAAGTGGCTGGGATAAGCTCCAGTGACCCCCGTGACCCTAGTGAGGACAAAGGGGGTTCAGAAAATGAATGAATTAGTTATTTTGGAGTATGGAAGTCAATGGCTGAAGGCAATTCCACATTGGGGCGCCAATGACGGTGGACAGGAAGCGCAGTTCCACGCTGCATGTTGGGAAATGAAGTTAAAAACAGGAACAACACATTTACGGTCAAGGAAGAGACTAGCAAAAACGGACCAATACTTTGGGAGATATTAGTCATTTTGGAATACAGTCACATTATAATCACGTTGCTATGTCCATGACGGTTGAGGGGAAGCGCAGTATCGCGTTGCATGATGGGAAATGAAGTTAAAAACAGGAACGACACATTTACTAACTTCAGTCCCCAGATATCGGTATTAATATAATAATTGTCGTCTAAATTTTAAAGAATGACTTACCAAACAATTTTTATGTCAGTACTTATAAAATATAGACTAACAGCTCTCCCCAGCATAAAAACGGGTCAACGCGCAAGTACATGTAAATAATTCAGATAAAATGAAGTTTATCAGCTATTCAGCGGCATTAGATTGATCTATTTTTGGGACATTCAGAGGCTGATTCACCAGTAAAACCCATAGTTTGACAAATGACTGGTTGTAGATGCTTATTCTTATGTTGAGTTAATGATATGTTTAGCAGCAAAAGTCACTTTTGATAGAATAACCTCTGAATGTACTCTGAGCTTTAACTCACATCTACATGGTCCTTTATTCCCAGATATGAAAATAACTTAAAAAAAAAAGTAAAGCACAGAGAATAATATTATAACAGATACTGATAACTCATTTAAGAAAGAAAAAAATTCATTTGGAAGTTGCCACAAAACTAGTTGTGGGTCTTTAAGGGTTAAATGTAATGTTTTCAGGAACATTCATTTGCATAAAAAAGCTGATATGGTTAATTTGGATCCAATTTCCACACAAAGTAAAAGTCTTATGATAAATGGCTTGATGGCTGTTAAATGCCTGTTGTGCCTCAGACTCTGCGTCTAGAGCTGATTCTTGATCATTCACTCCCTGATGTGTTTTCCTCTTATCTTGTGTGTCTGGTTTCCTATGTTTGATGCGTTTCCTCAGAGGGAAGACCTCCTGTTTTTCTCAACATCCCAGTGACTCTGCTTTGATTGGTGGGTTTTTGCGGCTAAGGACACTCAACACGGACGGACGATGCTGCACCACATACATACAGTACATTATTAGCGCTACTGGGAGTCTTTTATTTTCCGTTTTGCTGTTAGTATGCGTACTGTACTGTAGTCTTTTTGTCATCTTTGCAGATCAACTGGATGGTGGTTTGGGTGTTGAGAAAAGAAGCACGGGTTGAAGCATACAGTAGGTATAAAGGCAGATGTTCATGGGTTCGCAGCTGACCGGAGGTGATGACAGAACCAGCAGGGACTTCCTCTCGCCTCCTCTTCCCCTTTTTTTGTTCAGTAGAGGGGTTTTTGTCCTTGACTCTCAAATTCCGACCAGGCATCATTTAGTTCCATGAAAATCATCTTGGCATATTGTTCGTAGGGTTGCCCTGTTGCCTGCAAGAGAAGAAAAGAAATGAAAATTGGTAAATAACTAAGCCTCCATCCTGTTCCACGTCTTCCTGACTCATCACCGTTGGCAAAATATAACACCCCTGCTTTGACAAAACACACAGAAATGTACAAGCTCAAATACAGTTCAACCAATGGAGAACAAATCAGCTGTTGTTTCTTCCTTTGTCCACCAAATTAACTAAATCTTTTATCCCTTTTTTTATATTTCCAGGTAAAATATTGTGAAAAAGTCTCAGGCTATGTTTAGTTTGGTTGTTTTTACCGAGTTGAAATGAGCATACAGTGTCTATAAAAGTGAATGAATATAAATGAATCACAAAGGAATGGAGCAGAATGAAGGGGATTACATGACTGGTGCAAAATATAAATAATCATTGATCAATAAGTAAGTAGTGCATAAATACAACAACAGCCAGAAACAAGTCTGAGGTGCCGTAATACAAAATAAAACTCCTTTTATTAATTATAGAGATACTGTCACAGTCTCCATTAGGGCATAAGACAAAATATAAGCTTAATGTTAAAACCTTTTTAAAAATTGATTTCCTAAACCACCCCCCCATTTTTTTATTTTATTAATTCTTTTTCTTCTCCTTTCTCTTTCTTTCTTTACTCAGTAATTTGCCTGAAAACCAATGACCACTGATATTTGTCTGTGTAAGAGGCCTCCCCTGTACAGCCACAACATTATCAGCTTCTATCAATACCCTTTATCAATCAATCAATCTGTATTTATAAAGCACTTTTCATACATTAAGGATGTATCACAAAGTGCTTTACATATAAGTTTAAAAATCAGTACCACCCCCCACCCACACACCCACACATATGCACACCCACAAGCACACACATACTTAAAAAGACTGAGCACGAGATGACCAGAAAGTAAAAGTAAAAGAGGAGGCGCTGTCTCAGGAAACCATCCACACCAGGAGGCAGCCGCCGACCCCGGCAACCAGGCGCCAGCGACACAGAACTGCATCTCAACCAGTGGGAGAGGGCCAACTGCCACTGCATCGTGGCGGCAGGGACCCCCACCCACCAGAAAGGAGCAGACCCCAGTGAAAGAAGGCGCCATAGCCACCAAGGTCCACAGCCGCCCCATGGCACGGAGGGCTCCCTGTGATGAAACACTGGAGAATATAGACAAGAAACATTAAAAAGATATAAAAGCATTGATTAAAAGAATCTAAATGTAACACATATATATGAATATAATATACATATTAAACATTAAAATGATAAAACAGAAGCATTGGTTAAAAGAATTTTAAGACATATATATGTCGAGGCCCAAAACGGAATCTAGCCCGATTCAGAATCGGGCCGGCCCAGAATGGAATTCTATTCTAGGCCGGCCTAGAATGGAATCCTGCTGCTATAATGTTATTTTTATACCATGTTTAATGCAAATGATTTAAATTATTACAAAAATCAATACATGGAATTTGCAAATATGTGAAAAAAAAATGAAACAAACAACATTTTAATTGTAAACTATAATACACTTTATTTACAAATAGAACCTAGTGGTACTCTCCACCAATATATGGTACAGTGAAATCGACTGAAATTGACAATAGTTACTCAAGGTATGTAAGACTGAAAATGTAAAATTCTGACAAATTATGGAATTATGGATCATTTGAATTAAACATGGTATAAAAATAACATTATAGCAGCAGGATTCCATTCTAGGCCGGCCTAGAATGGAATTCCATTCTGGGCCGGCCCGATTCTGAATCGGGCAAGATTCCGTTTTGGGCTTCGACATATATATAAAAGTATAACTATAAAACATCAGAGTGGATAAAACAGAGGCATTAGTTAAAAGCCAAATTAAAGAGGGGGGTTTTGAGCCTAGTTTTAAAAATTTCTACATTCTCTGCGGCCCTGAGGTTCCCTAGCAGGCTGTTCCAAAAGCGAGGACCATAATGCTGAAGAGCAACCTCGCCATGAGTTTTTGTGTCAGCTTTCAGAACTGTTAAAAGGCCAGTGTCAGAGGACCTCAGGGTCCACGAGGGTTCATATGGTAAAAGCAAGTCTAAAAGATAAGAAGGAGCAAGACCATTAAGACAGTTAAAAATGATTAAAATGACCTTAAAATCAATCCTGAAACACACGGGGAGCCAATGCAGTGATTTTAAAACTAGTGGAATGTGACCACTGTTGTTAATAATAATGATTTTTTTCTTCTTTTTTTTTCATTTATTGTTTACCAACTCCTGTCTTTTCTTTCATTTCTCTCTCTCTCTCTCTCTCTCTCTCACTCACACACACACCAATGTATAATGATGAATATGTAATTAGTATCTGTTTTTGTTTTGTCTTATTTGTTGTCATGTCTTTCACATGTTTTGTTATGTACTGCCCACTTAATTAAAAAAAACAAAAGGACAAAAAAACCTTATGGGATGCTAATCACGTTGATCACGTGACAACAACTATCTTTAAGTATGACAAAGAAAAAGGAAGAGACATACAACAGGCCATTTTGTACTTCTTTTTCAACTAAATTAATCAATGAAGAATTAAAAAACAAAACCTTGGCAAAGTATGTAATGGTAATGAATTCAAAATATACATTGTACAAATTTAGTAAATTTACGTCCAATTTTTTTTCATTCAAGAAAACAAGAAAATGTAGGAATTATATGCAAAGTGTTAAAAATTAATAAGGTATTTTGTGTAAACTCTGTTCCCATAAAAAAGTAGCTTGAACAATAAGACGCATTTGACACAAATTAATGCCGTACATCTGAACAAAAGCGTTAAAACCAAACTAAGAGCAAAGGGAGATCACACTAGACATTTACCACTTTGGTTTGTAAAGATTATTTTTTCCTAAAACTTCTGCTACATGTACATATTTCCTGAATATTAATGTTGTGTCTTAATACAGACACAGAGACATGTATGTGTAGTCATTATAACTTTGCAAACCTAGTGGTGGACGAAGACTTTTGCACTTTCCTGTAAATGAAAGTGGATTAAAGAGATGGTAGAAGGTTTTTTTGATGTTTTTATTCACCACTTTGTCTTTGTCAAAGTGTCTTTGTCGTCTTCCACAAACTAAAAAAGTAAATATCATTTTTAACTACTATGTTTATTATATATAGACTATATTGTATATTAGTGTAAAGCACTTTTCTATATGTTTTTATGTGGGTACTGTTGTTTTTTGTGAGGTGGTGCAATTGTATCATAGACTACAAACAAAAAGTTAAGGATATTTTTAATTTTTGGGCTATTTTTTTCAGTTGGGATTCTTGCACAGCGCTTTTTACTTTTTTGTGTTTGAATTGAATTGAAACATATTTTTTTAATGACCATACATAGTTTTATTTACAAATGGCAAAAATGACAAAAAAAAGACCAAAAAATAAATAAATAAATAAATATCCTCAACTTTTTGTTTGTAATGTATCTGACCCACGGACGGTTGACCCCTTTGAGATGATTGAAACCCCTCTGTGTTGTGATGATTAACTGTTGGGGACTGATCTTGTGATTAACTCAGCAGATGCCGTGATTGTTTGCCTTTCAAAAGAGCGGTATGCTGGGTAGAAACCTCGACTGGATGTTCATTATTTCACAACAGATTTTAGAGCTGAAAGGGAACTCTACAGCAGTATTCCAGACAGGAGAAAGAACACAGGTCCAGTCTAGGAACACGGGTAAGGACATTTTCTGGCTACTTTCCTGATTGCCTTTATAAATAAAGCCTTAGTCTCATAGTTGTCTTTGTTTAACTCCCAAAAAACATATTATGTTTTGTGTGGAAACCAGTTGTGCAGTGCTCAGTCGTTCCTAATTCACTTCATGCATTTTCCAGGTTCAGACTTCTCTTCTGAAACTGAACAGAGCTGAGGTTTGATGACTTTATTCTGAGAAAATCTGGAAAAAAGTGGAGCTTAACTGTGTCAGATCTTTGTGTATCGATGCCTTTTGCCCTCTGTCTTCTGATCCTGATCCTAATGGACTCCAGCGCTGGAGCTCCACCGGACAAGAAAACCCCGGATGTAAGAGACGAAGACATCAATGTTTTTCTGATGATGGCGTGGCAAGTGGCTCGACACATACAGCAGAATTCCAGCTGTTATGTGTGCGGTCTGATGCCGTACACCGCCGGAGAAGGTTTACCTCTGATGGCGTTACCGGCCTCTGACTGTGACACCTGCCACCTCCTCCACATCCACACATCCCAGTCTTACTCCCACCCCGACTGCCCTGAGATCGCCAAAATGAGGCCACTGAACTGCTCCGGAGGTCACGGAAACTGCGATAGATGCCTTCAAACGCCTAAACCTGTTCCCATAATGCTCATCCCTCAGCCGTTCCCTTGGTGCCTCGAGAATGATGGGAAAACCCCCGTGGGACGATCGGACTGCGTTCATACGTATAAGTGGGACCCGAAACAAACCCAGAGGGACTTTGAGTCTCTGAACGCTGCTCCTCATCAGTGTTTGGACGCAGCCGGTTCAGCTCGGCTCAACGCCCTCGCCCATCGTACGGCTATGTGCTCCATCTCGTCTCCCGTTGGGATGTACTGGGTCTGCGGAAGCCTCGCGTACCCGTATCTTCCGGTGGATTATAGCGGACGCTGTGGTTTGGCGTATGTTGTCCCGGCTATGAGAGTGGCCCGCTCGCTGCCGAAGAAACCTCATCATCGAAAGCGCCGTGGAGCTTCGGACATCTTCGGGACGCACCATCAGTCAGGCTTAAAGAACGTACTCGGCCCCCTTCTTCCTTTTTATGGAGTCATGTCTGCATTAGATCAAATTTCTGATCTGTCACACGCAATAGAAACTATAGCTAATGAAACTGGGAGGGCGCTGCAACTCATGTCCAGTGAACTGGCCTCTGTCCGACTACTGGCCCTGCAAAACAGAGCTGCTTTGGATTTTCTTTTGTCTGCACAAGGGGGGACGTGTTCTGTTATCGGCTCTGAATGTTGTACCTTTGTGCCTGAATACAATGCAACGATTAACGACATAGTTAATCACCTTCATGTCACTGCTACATCTGTTCACCAGGAGAGTAGTTCTTTATTTGACTGGTTAAAACCTACTTTTGGATCACTGACTCATCGTTTTGTTGAAGGTATGATTATTTTAGTTATTGCTTTGGTATTATTGTCATGTTTTGTATCTTGTCTGAAAAAGTTCCTTTTCAATATTAAGTGATGAAAAGAGAATATTATTAATAAAAATTGTTGAACTTTTACCAGTATTGTGCATTGACTTGTTTAATCTGTCCATCGGCCTACAGGGTGAATTTGTGAAATGCAAAAATTACACTGAAGACATTAACAGTCAATAGTGTCAAAGTAATTTTAGTTCAGATTCCACATTCAGACCAGTTCAGTCTCAGGCAGATCTGACCAGTAAAATACTATCATAATAACCAATACATAATGACAGCTCCAAATTTTTCCTCATTGTTTTAGTGTAAAAAATAAAGTTATATGGCAAGATTTACATTTACAAACTTGCCTTTCACAAAAAATGTGGACAGACATGAACAACCTGAAATATCTTACAAGAAGAAAGTGCAATTTTAACAATATTCTGCCTGTTATTAAATATTTTCTTTAACTGTAGATCCACTGTGATCTGTAAGTTGTAACGTACACGTGTAAATTATAAACTGAGGCAGAATATTGTTAAAATTGCACTTATTTTTGTTAAGAATTTTCAGGTGGTTCATGGTATTCACATTTTTTAAAGGATAGTTTGTAAATGTAAACATTTTCAAAATGCAATTTTACTTTGAGAGAAGTTTACAGTTGACATTATTTATTGGTTACTGTGTTATTATTTTACTGGGCCACTTGGTATTGGTCTGTATGTGCTTCACTTTGTCTCTTTTTTTGACAATAAACATTATTTCTAAGTGTTTGTCATCAGGGCCTTGGTCAAAGGCTCTGTGGTGTTGGTTTTCCACACCATGGGAGACTGGCAGAGAGACTCACTACTCCCTCTACTGGTCACATAGTTCCCCACCTCGTCAGTGTAAATGAATTCAGTTCATTTCTCTACAATCCAATACATATAGCTTGTTTAACGTTGTTTGTTGCTCATCTAGTCATACTATTTAATAATAAAAACGTTATATTAATATCTCAAACCTGCCTTATTGACAGGCTTTGAAGAAAAGCATGGAGAAAATTTTCAAAGTCCAATTTCCATTCACATTTAAATCCATATACTTTGGAAAAGAGAACCAGGGGATAAATTCACAGGATAAGTATCTATTCAGAATATTGTCGGTGGTAGGTAAAAAAGCCATCATTAGGAGGTGGCCAAGAAAGGATGCACCAAAAATGGAGGACTGGGTAGAGGTTATAAGTGCCATCTATAGGATGGAGAAGTTGACTTTCTCTGTCAGACTTGACTCAGACAAATTCACCAATTTTTGGAAAAACTGGGTTGATTTTGTCACACCATTAAGAGCTGATTTTACTTGATAAGAGTAACATGCATATAGACCCATGTAAACCCTTATTTCTCATTAACTCTCTTTTAGGTTACTGTGTATATTTTTGCAATTTCTGTCAATGTTCCCCTGTATGAGTATGTTTTTGTCTTTTGTTTGTTTTTCTTTGCATTTATAGGAGTTATATACATGATGTGAAATGCTGGGAATATAATAAAATAAAATTAATAAAATTAATAATAATAATAATAATAATAATAATAATAATTACATTTTAAAAAACTTAAAACCAAGTTGCCTGATTATGTAATGCTTTAGTTTCTGCAGTATTTGTTCTTCAGTATAAACCTCCTCTTAAGTATCACTAGTTTTAGTGATCTAAGAACCCTATATCTATATGCTGATACTGTTGAGGGCCACTGTTTTTTTCCCTCCATGCAGACAGATGAAGACCCTCCAGGCAGTACAAGTCTCACCTTATCTGGGTGGACGACCAGGACGGCTTTACGATAGACCTTCTTGACCTGTTCTGGGGTAACCAGGTCAGCCATGCCCACGGGCTTCCAGCGGGTTTCCCCCTCCCACAGCACCGTATGCATGGTGGACAGAAGGGCACGGATGTTACGCTCCTTACCCTCGATCCAGTCCAGAATCTGGGACACACACATCAGACAGAAAGATTAACCAGCAACCACCAGATCTGGAACAATCATGAGCAGAAACGCTTTTACTTTGGCTCTGGTCTAATGTTTTAAACGCGTAATTATTTCATGGTTTGGTCAGGAGAGACCTGCTTAATTAACCCTGGGATAAACAAAAAGGGTTTTGAGTACACTATCCTACTTTTGGGAACTAGTGAATTGCTTCTATTGTGCTACTCTGGACAGTGTTGGACACACAGATGGCAAATAAATAAATAAACACAATGAATGATCTTCACACACCCATCTAACAAAATATAAATATGCAAGAACCAAGACACTTCTGCTGTTTCTCAATAAAACTCATTTACAACAGAAAGCATTAAGTACATTTACTCAAATACAGTGCTTTATCATTTTACTGTATTTCTATTTAATGCCACTTTATTCTTCCGCTTCACTACATTTCAGGGAAAGTATTGCTGTTTTTTTCCACTGCATTTGTTTGACACTTGTTATTTTTTTCATTTAAAAAAAAAAAAAAAAAAATATATATATATATATATATATATATATATATATATATATATATATATATATATATATATATATATATATATATGATGGTAACAAACTGGAGCTGGATTCAGACAAGTCAGTAGATTCTATAATAAATGTCAAATAAAATAAAAGTATGAACATTTTATAGCTATGTGTCTCTGCTCCTTTAAGACACAAAATATAAGGGTTTTTACCATATCATTCTAGATCACCTGGTGTGACAAAATGTGGAGAAGGCATGAAAAATAAAAAATTCTGATGTGAAACAAGGACAAAGTGCATCCAGGGGACAAAACTTTATGGGCAGTATATTATTAGTACAAAACCCTTTGTGAATACATGCAGGATATAATGCAGATAGTGGGAAGAAACCATTGATTGTGGATCAGGCATGATGTGTTGAAATGGTACAATGCAGTAACATACTGCTAATGATTATGGTGATATCAATCAATCAATCAAAGTTTATTTATATGGCACTTTACAACATCATAAAGAAGACCAAAGTGCTTTACATCAAAAGCATGATTAAATTAGAAGATAGCAATAGTTTAATCAAATACTATAAAAATGCATAAAACAATAAGACACAACACACAGTGAAAAAATAGACCACAGATTTAAAACCTAATAGTGTCTCAGCATTAATGATGCTGTGATATTCTATATGGACATGCAGCTATCTCCATTTTAAGGAGCCTTGATTCAGTACATCATGTTTCTTTATGTTTCATTTCAAATGCAAAATCTCTCACTCACCACTGCATTCGCTATACCAAGATAAAAAACAAACTTACATTTAGAAGTGTTGGATAATTTATCTTGTTTTAATAGTTAATTTCTTCTTTTAAAGGGGTCATATTTTGCTAAACCCACTTTTCTTAGTCTTTGGTTCATTTATTTGTGCATTTGGACCCTAATAGTTCCAAAAATTTGAATTTGAACCCTCCAGGTGCTGCAAAGCTATCTTTATATTAATTTTGGCAAAAATCTAGTGGATTTCTACAACCTTTTTTAATTCCTGCTTGATTTGCTACGTCTATAAATAGTTACATCATGACATTTGCACATATAAGGTCAAGACTTCCAACAAACATTTCTCCGAGTACACCATAATTGTTTATCAGCAGCAGTGGTTGTAGCAAAAACTGTAAATATGACCAGACTTCGAGCCGATTCCCTAACATGTTCAGTTGTTGGTTGGATGGGACAGAGCAGCACACATTAGAAAACTGGGGCGTACCTTTATTTTTTCGGGGTCCATCTCTTTGGCCATCTCCTCTTTCCTCATCTCTGCTATAGTCCTGGGCCCTCTCTTCTCTTTGGTCCCTGCGAAGCCCTGACCGGACAGCAGGTCATCAAAGTTGGCATCTGAGGCCCTGGGCTTTGAACCTGCAAAAAGAAAAACACAAAGACAAAAAACTTATTTTTTTATTTACTTGGTCTTTTTTTTTTATTCTCCGTAATTTGATGCAATACAGTGTAAGCATTACTAAGCCTTCACAAAACCTCAATTTCTAAGTTTAAAAACATAAGATAGTCTAAAATGGTGTTTTCTTTGTCTCTATAGATCTGAAGATGAACCTGGTCTTTGCTTATCACATAGATTATTGATACTCCAAATCAAATATTTATTTACTGCATCATTCTATTCACATTATGGTTTAATGGAGATAAAGTTTCTCATGTTCCTTTAGCACCCCCTATAGACATGATACCATATCATTTTTACAGGATGTCCTCGACCAGGGGTGTCAAACATACGACCCACAGACCAAAATCAGCCCAGCAAAGGGTCCAGTTGAATGAAGATATAGTCAAGAAGTGTCAAATCATTTTAGCTAGGGGGCAACATACAGACCAATTTGGTCTCAAGTGGACCGGATCAGTAAAATACTATAATAATAACATATAAATAATGACAACTCCAAAATTTTCTCTTTGTTTTAGTGTAAAAAGTAAAATTACATGAAAATGTTTACATTTACAATCTATCTTTTCACAAAAAATGAACAAATATGAGCAACATGAAATATTTTAAGAGAAGTAAATGCAATTTGAACAATATTATGCCTCTTAGTAAATGTTTAGTGTATTTGTAGATCCACTGTGATCTGTAAGTTGCAATGCACATGTGTAAATGATAAACTGTGGTAAAATATTCTTAAAATTGCACTTATATTTCTTAAGAAATTTCGGGAGGTTTTTTGGTTGTTCATGTTCTTCACATTTTTTAAAGGATAATTTGTAGATGTAAACATTTTAATAATGTAATTTTACTTTTCTTTTACTGTTATTTCACTGGTCTGGTCCTGTTGAGGTCATATTGGACTATATGTGGCCCCTGAACTGAAATGAATTTGACACCTGTATCCTAAACTTTGTACATGTGTGATCCAACTTAAATAACACACAACATCTCAGCTCCCCCTCCTCCTCACCCATGCTGGCCTGTGCTTTGTTTCCTGCGCTGGGCGAGCCTCCTCCCATGGCGGAGAAGCTGACGTTGTAGTTGGGTCTGTTCTGGGGCGACGTGTGAGGCATGGAGGTGTGGCTGGGGCTGGGTTTTGGCTGCGGGGTCGGGCCCTGTCCTTGGGGTTGCCACCCTCCAGCGGTGCCCCCACCAGGCTGCCATGAGGGGAACCCTGCTCCTGTGTGGGACTGCCACCCTCCTGTGTGCTGAGGGGAGGGGGGAGGCCTGGACGGGGAGCCCATGGGGGGGAAGGAAGGAGTTGTTCCTGTAGGGGTGGTGGGCTTACTGGAGAACCCAGAACCTCCTGTTGAATAGAAGAGAGAATCTAAGTAATGGCACACACAGAGGATTAAGAAAATAAACTCATCTGATTATATTCAGTCATCACATATAATTCAATAGATAAATAACAGTATGCATTCATTCTGAACTGCTTAGTCCTCAAGAGGGTCGTGGGGATCCTAGAGCCTATCCCAGCTACCAATGGGTAAAGGTGGGGTCCATCCTGGACATGTTGCCAGCTAATATACAGATAAACAAGCATTCACTCTCATATTCACACCTACGGGGGCTTTAAATTGACAAGTTAATCTATTAAGGTGAATATCTTTGGACTTCAGAGTAAAGGTTTTTTTTTTTTTAGTTTTTCACTGACTAACCTCCAAGACTTCCTCCCAGGTTTCCAATGTCAGCGAACGGGTCCAGTGTGTTTGGCTTGGTTTGGTGGGTGGGGGTGCTGTGGACTGAGCTGGTGGGACTAGTAGTGGCCGACCGACTGCCCATGCCAAAGCCTCCTCCTTCATTTAAAAAAAAAGAAAAAAAAAAAAAAAAAACAGACATCAGAGAAATGTAGTGGAGTACATAGTACTCAGAGATATAGATAAGATAAGATAAGATAAGAATTTTCACTTATAACATAATCACCTAAAGAGTAACTTTTCCATGAGATATAAGAACTTATTTTTAGACAATAGATCTTGAAAATCTTATTTTAATAAAAATCTTACCAAGATAATTTTCCCTTGTTCCATTGGCAGATTTTTTTGCTAGACTTTTGCAAAAAAAATCTTGAATCAAGCAAAAAAAATCTGGCAATGGAACGTTATATTTTAAGTGTGATGAAATATTCTGACTAGAAGTGAGAAAAATACACTTGGTAAGATATGGATTTTTGCAGTGTGCTGTGATCTTCTCCATGATAAACACCTTTTTTTACCCTGTCTCTCCACTGCATTAGGCTGGGCAGCTATGGTTTTAACCAGGCAACTGTTATCATCTTTTTCGCTATCAGAAGCAGGATTCTCAATAAACATGTTTAATTTTTATCTATCATACCATCAGGAATCACTCCCAGAATGTCAAGTGCTGGTTCCAAGGCTAAATTAATACTCAGGATCTGTTCAATCTCCTTTTGGACATTTTTCCAGAAATCTTGTATTTTTGGACAAACCAAGAATATATAGGTAAAGTCACCCACTGCTTCACACTCCCTCCTACATAATTCAGATGTATTACTGTATTTCGACAGACTAAATGGGGTGTTAAAACACCACATTTTCACCTTCCAGTCAAATTCACTCCATGCTGGACTATTAATTTTTCCCTGAAACTTTTGTTTTTCCTGCTGTACATACTTCACATATATCAGATTGGATCTTAATACAGAAACTGACAAATGCACGTGTGGTCATTAGAACTTTACTAAACAATTAAGCCTAATTGGACTGGTACTGTACAATGGAGATACTCTAGTAAAATGCAAGTGCCTTTGAGCTCTCAGAAATATGGGATAAATTACAAACACACTAATTGACAGATTAAAGTAAAGTGTCGCTGATGTGGGAATATTTGTATTTCCTTGTTTTTTTTTTGTTTGTTTTTTTACCTGTGCTTGTTGTTGCAGGCCTGTTCCAGTCCCATCCTCCCATGGCATTTTGCTGCTGAATGTTGACAGTTGGGGTTGTGGGTGGAACGGGGGAACTCCGTCCTATTCAAGAAATGAAGCTTTGTCAACATAAAGGTTTGACAAAACACACTGTGAATGGGAATGAGTGACATACACCAACGCAGCCAAAGAGAATAACAGCAGGTCTGACTCTCATGAGAGGTGTTATCATGGGGCTGATGGAGCTGAGGAAACATCTACAGGGTGGGTGAAAAGTAACTAGGCATTAGAAAGTGCATACAGAATTTTTGGTATCACTGAAGTCAGGATGAAAACAGTATTTTAACAGACAACACTAATGGGGATTTCTTATTTTCTTATTGTTTTATTTCTTGTTCACAGATTCAGGAGGTTCTCAATGATATCCTAGACGATGTCTTTCAGAAGGTTGTTCATTCCATCCCTGGCCGTTTGAGGAAACTGGTTGACGCCAAGGATGCTTATGTTAAAATATGAAGATTTACTTTTATTTTCCCATGTGATAAAGAACATGTATCATTTGTTTTAATAAATTTGCGATAAGAATATGGATTTTATTACCAACTTTTAATGCCTGGTTCTGTTATAAAAAAAAGGTAAAATGTTGAAAAAAATGTGCAGATAATTTATTCTTTTGTTTCATACATCTTCCACGGATGTTTAGCTCCATCTAGCGGTTAAATCTGGCAGTCCTAGCTAATGAGCACTGTTTTAAATATTAAGTTAATTTGAATTGGAAGTAACAGCAGAACAGAAAATTATGTTAGCATGCAGCCTATGCTGTCCTCGAGACCACAGTTTTCTTGTATTTTGAGGTTCCATCGCCGGTACGTATTATTTCTATGTGTTGTACAACTTAAACTTTACTTTGTACATGAACTTTGGTTCTAAAAAATATGATATTTGACTGTGACTGCGGCAATGTAAAATGCTAATTAACCACAAATTACGGGGTGGTCAAAATGGCGTCCACACCGCGGGACATATTGTTCTGATATTTCCATGTGTTAGCGTGAGCAGTGAAGTATGTACATTATGCATCAAAAAGCGTTCTGTAATTGTGACATTTGTATGCCCTTTCCAGTTTCACCTTTTTGAGGGCCATTAAACCTGATGAGACATACTTAGAGTCTACAGAGTCATTGATACGAGAAAGGTGTTAACAGCCATGATAACCAAAACGGCACATGCCTAGTTACTTTTCATGCACCCTGTAGATTAACGGCTGATACTGCCACGCTTGAAACACATTTGAGAATATTTTCTGGTTTGGTTCTGGCTTCAGAGGTTCACTGCCAACCTTAAAGTCCATATCATACACTAATCATGATACGCACAGATGATTTTGTTCTTGTTTTACTTGATTATGTATGAATCCCATACGCTGTAAAGATCCAAAGTCTAAATCTGCAGAAATGCTGTAGACTGTTCCATCGGCTTCAAGCCAAACAATTCTGCAACTCAGGAACAATTCATGCTGAAGGTGAAATGTCAAGCCTGTGCAGTGTCTACGCAGGGGTAATAAAATGGACGGCAGCCCATATCATGCAAACTCAATTCAGTGCCAAACATACAGCAGCGATAAAAACAGTCATCTATAGCAAAGCCAGTGTCTCAGCAAGCAATAAGGAGAGGCAACTGTGAAAAGGAGAAATGAGTATAAAAAGCCGACACATCCAAACATTCAACCAATCTGTAAAAGCACAGGGCATAGCAGAAGATGTGCAGACTCAATCCCAATCTCCACCTGAAGGCCAAATCACAAAATTCTAACAGACTTCATTAATATCACGGAGTGAATGACACTAACTCGAAAATGCCAAAACATGCTTCATACTGTCATGCATTTGGGACTTTTTTATCGTACTTTTTTATTTTACATGTTCTTGGCTCTTGTTTTATTGAGTTAAAGGGGTCATAGTTTGCCAAACCCACTTTTATTAGTCTTTGGTACATCTATTCGTGTATTTGGACCCTAACAGTTCCAAAAGTTTGAATTTGAACCCTCCAGGTGCTGCAAAGCTATCTTTATATTCATTTTGGCAAAAATCAAGTGGATTTCTACAACCCGTTTCAATTCCTGCTTAATTTGTTATGTCTATAACTAGTTACATCACGACATTTGCACATATAAGGTCAAAACATCTGAGTACCCATAATTGTTTGTCAGCAGCAGCGGTTGTAGTAGAAACTGAAAATATGTCCAAACTTCGAGCGGATTACCTAAAATGTTCAGCTGTTGGTTGTATTAATGAACACAAGTGGCAGAGCGCATTGTCAGCAACCTGGAGGGGGTGGGGCATGAAGTGGCTAATTTGCATTTAAAGGGCCAGCACTCAAAACGACCTTTCTGGTGTCATTACTCAGAAATAGAAGTGTGAGAAGGGAGGCAGATGAAGTGATTACCCATCATGCCTAGTGCCTACTGTACAAGCCTGTAAGTGCAGTGTAATGATCTGGGTTTGATTCATTTGGTCAAGTCTAGGTTCAGTACTGTTCTGTGGTCAAAACAAGGGGAATAAATGTTGTGACTGTGCATAACATTTGTGAAATGCCACTTAGAATGCATTCTATGATCAAAGCCAAAGGTGGTTGAACAAAACAAGAATGCGCAACTTTGTTTTTAGTCAGGCTGTGTAGAATATGTTTACATTCCTCATATTTTATGTGTTTATATGCCGTATTAAATCCTCGTTAATCTTGTGCTTCTTCGGAAATGTAGGACACCAATATATTTGCTTGTTTACCATTATTTTCATGCCTTGGGGCTTCCAATCATAAACATGTGTTTGAAGTCAGAGTGCTATGAACTGTGGGTAATTTCTTCAGGCAGAAGTTCCAGAAATGCAAACTTACAGACAGTGGCCATAAACAGCTCAAATGTTCTCATGACTATTTGACAGTGGGAGAGCAGTTCTAGGGTCTCACAGATTTAACTGGAATGTGCCTCAAAGTCTGTGGGTTTGTGACCGTGGACATTGGGACCGGGTCTGTAACGTACCTTACCCTGATCTGGATTAGATTCTTTTAATGGTTTATTATATTACAAATGCTATGTAGCAGTGTGAAGCAGAGCAGCATGCCTTACCCAGGCCTGTGGGCTGTAGGGTGGGTGATGGAGAGCGAGCAGCATGCAGGAAGGGGTCTGGTTGCCCCGTGTTACCTGGTCCAAGGAAAGAACCCATCATGTCCTGAGGCTTAGGCATGGGCCCCGTCCCAAAGGGATCAAACGCTGAGCCAACAAAACACAGTTAAGATGAGTTAATGTGTTGAATAATTGATCTACTGGGGGTTTGTGCTACACGGTACCGGCTCAACACAATTCAACTCCAACTACCTTTTTGGTTTTCCATTAGGTTTTTTGTTTTTTGGTATCACCTCCATCATAACCCAAAATATTATATAATATCTATGGATTAAAATTGTTACTGTCAATACATCACTACCCTATAAAACAGCTCAACTTTAAGCAGCTCAATTATTATGTTATATAAATGATAACTGAGAATTAAGAACAGGATCCTTTACACTAAGGTCTGGCAATATGTCAGTATGTTCAGTGTTTCATGCAGGGTTCCTACAGGTTTCTACAAGTTAAATTTAAGACCTTTTCAAGACCTTGTTAAGACTACTTCGAACAGATTTTCATGCCCATTTCACAGTCTATTTCATCATGAAATAAAATGTCATCAGTTTTCGTTGACTAAAACTGGATGAAAATAGTCATGTATTATTCTGACTAAAATATGACTAAAATGCTAAGAGTTTTAGTTGACTAAAACTTGACTAGATGAAAAAGCTATGAACGTGACTAAAACTAATAAAGACTGAAATGAGAGTTTGGAACAAAGACTAAAACTAAAATTAAAACAGGCTGACAAAAACAACACCATTTTCATGGCCATACTGATAAAAATTCATGACTCTTTGAATTTAGGAACATTGATTTATTTACTCCAAAACCTTGATTCCCACTATTCTGGGTCATTTATCAAAGTTGCAAAGTTAGTTTTAATAGTTGGTTCCTAATTTCAATAGAAATTGTCAGGTTGGAACAAGGAACTGAGTAGACCAAAGTTACTTTCTTTTCAGCTTGGACATTTCACAGACACATTTAAACACAATACAGCAAACAAGTTTATGGACACATAATTTAAGACCTACCATGTCAAATTTAAGACCTTTTAAAGATTTTAAGGTATTAAATGCAGATTTGTAAATTCAAGATTTGTAAGACTTTTTAAGACCCCACGGCAACACTGTTCATGACTTGTACTAAATAGAATACACTACTTATCCCTCATACATCAATTCATAAATACAGTGTAAACATGTTGTTTTACACTAAGCGCTGCATCATAGTCATCTGTATCATTAATATTGCTAGGCTAGCGAATGATCCTTTAGAGTCTGCCAGCACTAAAAGGGTTAAACTCATCCACTTCAACCCGCAAAAGTTTGTGTAGTGTGCTTTTCTAACACATGCAGATTTTTATGACACCGAGAAGTATAACTATAATGACAAGATACATTTTCTTATCACTAATCTACATTATCCAAATAAGAGTTGTAAAATGATCCGCTTATTACACACCAATCAACTTAATATTTATTAACTTACATGCATTAAAATTCCATAACTTAGTAGACTATAAACTGACAAGATAATGCATAACGCACAAAATAATTCACTTTCCAATGGGATTGTTTTTGCTTCATGGTTGCTTTAACCCTTAAAGACTTAAAGCTATTTTTGTGGTGACTTCCAAATTCATTTTTCCCTACATTTAGCCTTTCGCTATTATATCTCAAATCAGCATGAACAGGATATCTTACAGCTGTAGTTATGATGTGTCCCAATAGTTTGGTTCATATAGTTTATAAACATCAGTATTTCCTTAAAGTTAAATTCTTTTTTTTAATCCAGCTTTGATTCAGATTCAGACCTGGTGGGGCAGGAGATGGGCAGGGCGAGGCAGTGTTGGGGACTACTTTGTGTGGCGTGGACTGGGCGGAGGAGGGGCCGCTGGCTGGCTGCGGTGGGGCTCCAAACAGGTCCCCGAGAAGGTCTGTGGTGGCAGCCGCCGTGGCTGTGTGCTGTGACGAGGGACACGGTGGATTAATCTCTTCCCCGTCTAGGCCTAGAAGGTCCACTTCCTGGGCAGGTGCGGGGGCAGCCGGCGCCGGCGCTGGGGGGTCCGGTTTCTGCGGCGCCGTGCTGGTGCTGCTTCGCTGGCTGGAGAGAGAGAGCATCTCGTCATCGGAGGGCTCGCTTTCTTCGCAGTGGCCCCGACTGTCAGAACCTCCGTGGGGGCGGCTCGGCTCTGCAGGAGGATAAAATAGAAAATAGGCAGACGGAGGATGATGAGGTGGAGAAATGAGGAGACAAAGGAAAAACAGAATATATGACCACATCAAGAAATAATGTGGAGACATTAGTGAGTGGACAAGATAACAAAGCAGACACAGGAAATTAATTGGGTAGAAGGCAGACACATTCCTATCAGTGAGCAACACGGAGTAGGTTAAGAGAAAAAAGGGACAAGAGTGAAATAGGGAATAATAAGCCACTACATAGGTTATCTACCACAAGCACAAGCTGTCCTCCTGATACTTCTGGCCTGCACTATTTTACTTTGCACACTTTGCAACCTGCCACTAGACTCTGCTTTTAGCTGATTGGGGGAGTTAAGGAAACAACCCAATAAATCTTCATTTACAAGAATCCAATCAATAAAAGATGCAGTTTGCTTTTTAAACAGGATAATAAACCTTGCACTAAGCAGGTATTTGACTACTACTGCAATATGTCACTTTGGTAGAGCATGTTTATTTTTACCTACTTATGCTGGTTAAGTGTTTTTTCGATCGAGCCTCCCTTAAGCGAGACAGGATTCTGTGTTAATCTAGTACTTAAAACACATAAATAAGGGATGAGCTCAAGACTAGTCGTTTATTCAGGTCCACAGACATATTTACACCAGATTCAAGTGAAAAGTTTCTACCAAAATGATATATTGCTTCATGACAAGGATGGGATTCATGTTGTTTCAGTTCAATCAATGCACATAGTTAACACAAAAGCCAATGACTGCCGGTAAAAATGATTGGTTTATATAGTGAATATTACAATACAATACAGTGGTTCATTTTCTCCTTGACTGAACTGAACCAAGTAGTGTTAATTGATGTGACTGTATTGAACACTTTCTCTAGTGGGTCTATGCTCTACTCTACTGTCTTACCCTCCAGATCCAAGCCCTCCATCTCATCTTGTAGGGGCAAAAGTGAAAGTCACATTAGTTTTTTTTGTGTTTCTGATGGGAATGTGCATGGGTGTGTTCAAGTAATGCCTTCATGAATGTGCAACCTACACATCAGCACATAGAAATGAGTGTATAAGCATGTATTTATGAGTCACTAACCCATAAAGACCCAAACGTCCACTGTCAATTTAAACTGCTTAATTCCTGTTGATCCACTAATCCTATCAATCCATGTAAATAATTAGTGTAAAATGCAGTCTGTCATCTTTTCATGGTCATCAGATATGACCCATTTGGACATTCAGAGGCTCCGTAGTGAATGTGGAAACACCGTCATCTTCTACAACATTGATTCATCAGTAAAACCCACGGAGTTTGATAAATGACAGTGGGTGGAGACACTTGTTTTTACATTCAGTTATTGATATCTTTGTTGAAAAAGTCACTTTTTCTTCCATTTTCTCTGTTTCTGATATAATAACCCTCAACTTTAGTACACGCTTTTATAAATATCTACATGATCAGTGCATTAAATATAAGAAAATACCTGATTTTCACTGAAAAACCCTAAAATACAGAGGATAATGTTCTAATAAATGGTGATAAATCACTTAAGAAAGATTAAATAGAGAGAAAAATGCATTTGGGAACTGCCCCAAAAGTAGAACTGGGTCTTTATGGGTTAAGTTTTCATGAAAATGTGAAGAAGGAGTTTAGGACTGTCAGACATTTGGCAGTTCTTCACAGTGGATGTTAAAAACTTGATTTAGAGAGTGATCACTGGTAGCTTATGATTAGGATTTGATTTCCGAGTAATATGATTAGTTTCATGTGAGAGCAGATGTCCCGTCCACACAGTACCAGCGATAGCCAGGGCGTCCTGATGTTCTTGGTGGCAGGAGAAGAGCACATTGGGACTGAGGTCTTTACATGGGAACTGCTCCCAAGGTGGCGTCAAGTCTTTCTGCTTGTCCGTCCCCTCCACCTCCACATCCAGGATCACGTGAAACAGCTGGGGATACTTCTCAGGAGAGTCACACGCATCCAGTTCTGGTCTGAGGACACAAATAACACATAAGAATGAGGCAACAAGTTGATAGTTTGCTCTATAGACTAGCATCATGTGAATAAAAATTCTTACTTGTTGAATTTTAACATGGTAGTTCCAGGAGCAATGAAGCCAGTGTGGAACTGGATCTGGAAAATCTGTGTGTTTGACACCTGAAACCAGAAGAAGAGTAAGACTCATTCATAACTAGAAGAAGAGGTATAGTTACAGCCTTGGAAAAAAATATTAGACCACCCCTTGTTCTCTTCAATTTCTTGTTCATTTTAATGCCTGGTACAACTAAAGGTACATTTGTTTGGACAAATATAATGATAACAACAAAAATAGCTCATAGTAGTTTAATTTCAGAGCTGGTATCTATCCATTTTCCATGTTTTCTTGATAATAACCAAAATCATTTAAGTTCTTACATCAATATCTATGGAATTGTACTGCCAAAAACAGTGCTTTTAGGCATTCCATGTTTTCTTTTCTGTCTGTTTTAGTCACATGATACACACAAGAGTTAGTACTTGATTGCATAACCATTGTTTCTGATGACTTTTGATGGTCTAATAATTTTTTCCGCAACTGTATATCTGCAATTATAAATCATACAGGTGATTTTGAGGCTATTTTTCACCAGCTTAAACCTTGTACTAAGCAGGTATTTGACCATAACTGCAAGATAAAGAGTGCAATTAAAACAAGTGGTTATCATCTCTTCTTTTATTGTTATTCTAAATTTAATCTTGTCCCAAATTGACTAACTGCACCGACCCACTTCCAAAAAAGTTGGGACTTTGTATAAAATGCAAATAAAAACATAATGTAATGATTTGCAAATCTCATAAACCCATGTTACTCAAAATAGAGCATGTGAAAAAATGTATCATAATAAAGAAAAACTAATGACAGCAGCAAAACATCTCCAAAACTTTAGGACAGGGGCAACAAAAGGCTGGAATTTTGTTTTTATTTACATTTCAAGGAGTGTCCTCGATTATGGAATTGGGGCTGTAACTATAAAAATCGGACCAACGGCCCTGTAGCTTACCGGCCAAATTAAAAGCTTTGGGAAATGTATCCAGATGCCATTTATTATCACCCAGTTCTGTGTATTTATTATATTACAGAAATAGCCCATGTTTTGGTCATATTCCAATCAGATCTGTAAAAAAATTAAATTCCAACTTGATATCATTGACACTTACTGATTTATTGTATCAATCCAATTCCTATCTCTTTAATGGGGAAATTTTTCAAAGTCGCACCAAATCCAGAATCAGATCCGGATCCAAATAATTTCACTAACTTTTGTTGACATCATCAAAAAGAAGCTGTATACCAAGTTTGAAGTCAATTGGAATTGTAGTTTCAGAGAAGAAGACGATTGAAATTTTTCTAACGGACGACAGACAATGACAGATGACGACAGACGGCAACGACGACAGACACTGCATGACAACAATAGCTTACGGCCTGTCGGCCAGCAAGCTAAAAAGGATTATAGTGTTCCTAATTACGTTTTTTTATGTGTATACTCAGTTTGATGCTTGATTGGACTGAGATCAGGTTGTCCTTCCTCAGATTGCTTTTGAAAGCTTTTGCTTTTAACCACAGAAGATTTGGAGATTTAGAGATGCCCTGACCTGGTCATCAAGTCATTGCATTTGGCACCTTGACAATGTCACTCGGATCCTTAAGGTTGCTCATTTTGCAGCTTCCTACAACTTCAAGTACTAAATGATCTCTTGCTGAAAGGTGTTATTGTAACAAAATCCCCTACTACACACTAGAGTTATATACTCATACAGAAATCCCAGATCAGAGACCAAACATGAACTTTACTGAGGCCGATTGTGTTTTTTTGCTCTAGTTATCACTAAATATTACACACTGGGCCTTTAAATTCTAATCTGACACTTTCCTTCTGATATTTTGTGGCTTCAGTTCTGACTCACATGGCAAGATATCAAATAAAAAAGAGAAAAATAGTAGCCACACCCTGACACTAATAGCTGACATTTCAACCTGAGCCAACAACAGCACACCAGGAATGCCAACAGGCCTTTTTTCTGTTACATTTAACTAAAACATTCACTATCAGAGTCTATCAGTAAAAAAACACAGCTAACAGCACTTAACTCATAAAGACAGTGCTACTTTTGTGGCAGTTCCCAAATGAAATTTTCTCTCTATTTAACCTTTCTTTAAGGTGTCATATTTTGCTAAACCCACTTTTATTAGTCTTTGGTTCATTTGGTGCATTTGGACCCTAATAGTTCAGAAAGTTTGAATTTGAACCCTCCAGGTGCTGCAAAGCTATCTTTATGTTCATTTTGGCAAAAATCAAATGGATTTCTACAACCTGTTTTAATTCCTGCTTAATTTCTAATCATCAGTGGATGTTTCGGTCTTTATGGGTTAAACAGCCGCTCTTGGACACAACACAGAGCTGCACATGAACACCAGTGTACCTTGGCCTGCAGACGTCCTCCGATGGTCGACCTCATGTGGTAGACAGAAACCACTACGTCTCCCTGTACGCTTACACCCAGAGGGAAGACCACCTTCCCCTCTTGGAGCCTGTGCTCTCTGGACATGCAAGAGGAAGAAACAGTGAGAAATGAGGAAATTAGGCAAGAACTGGGAACAAACACTTATAAGGAAGAAGACAGTTTTCATCCATACACTGCCCCACTTCTGTTCTACATTCTCTTATTTTACTCCAAAATGCCATGTGTCTGGGGTGTTAAACTTTTGCTTTGGGGACCAGTATCCAGCCTTTACCTCATTCTCTCATATTCCTGTGCAGTGCTGAAGATCTTGGTTTCTCCGATGAGGACGTCACAGAAAGGCCGGCAGCCGCTGCGTTGTTTGTTGAAACATGGGACGGGGGTCATGGTGAGGGCTTTGATGACTAAAGGCTTGGAATGGGGTAAACTGGGCTTCTCTGATACCATGCTACACACATAGCCGATGTATCTACGTGGAGACAATGAAACCAAAACAAGAGAAAGTATTGGAATTCAATATTTATATGTTTATCACTTGGAATCATGTAATTTGATTGTTTGCTTGTATATCATCTATCATTCACAAGCTAATCAATGCTAAATGGGTTAGATGTGGTTTTGATGTTCCAACTCTCACCAGCAGGAGGAAGTCATGTATTACAACACAAAGAATCAATGCTATGTATCCAGAGACTGTATCACTCATTGAATAAAGTATTTAGCTCATTGTTTACTCGTTAGTATTATGGTATCATCAAGTTTTCTTCTTCAAACTAAAACTCATAGCTGCTCATTTTAACAGTCACTCAAAATAACACTTTGTCTTATAATCTTCATGTGCTGCATCAACTGATAGTTTACATTATAGCTCTGTTAGCTTAGCTCTGTTTTTAGACTGAAAACAGCCACAGTAAAACCACAAATCACCTCTGTTTTCTGTACGGTTTGTGTCGTGAGTAGCTGAACTAAAGATCTGTTTGGAATCCAACAAACAAGGTCAGAACTGTCACAGTTTAGTTTGAACCGTGAATCAACAAATGGCAATTTAGCAAAAATAATAACATCCCATAATAACTTTATACCTTCATAAGCCTCATAATCAAATTGCCCTGTGTAGAAGAAATGCTGCCATTTCAGCATCAAATTCCATTCTTTTCATTTACAGCTGAGTCCAGTGGAGAAAACAACAACAGTGCTTCTAGCTTTTATCACTTTCTTAAACCTCTAAAAGTTGTTTCATAATGGTTCTCATCCCATCTGGTCACTTTCTGATGCTTTGGTCCAAGACCCCGTGTTGTTAGTTTTCCTCACCATGAAAGACCAACACAGTGGCTCACTACTCCCTCTAGCGATCACATAAATCCCCCGCCTTGTCGGTGTACATAAATTCAGTTCATATCTCTACAATTCAATATTTTGTCGTCTTTGGCAGAACTCCATTGCTCTTTAGTCAAAACACTCTAAAGATAAATTTAGGTCATTTTTTAATACTTGAAAGCAGAAATACAATATAGTCCCACAAAACATAAAAATGAATGAGCTTATTATTCATAACACAGCAGCACAGTTTATATCAATCTAAGAGGCTAAGAGCAGTAGGAGAGAGGTGAAACACTCTGATAAGTGTTCACATCAATTTAAGCACCATGAGTTAAGTCCAGAACAATGTTATTGCTGCCATTTCCATAAAATTGCACTGAAACGATAATATATGAGAGAAATCTTACTGAAGCGTGGCCTGATAAATACTACAGCCGCTGCACCAGCTGACAGGCTAATAAAACGTCCGTCCTTAAATATATGTTAGCACCGCAGCCAATAGATCCTGCTTATGTGGAGTAAAGTAATGACAGTCCTGTTTGGCTGTTCTAGGTTTATTTACTACTACTTGTCGTGGGTTCAGATAGAAAGAAGAATAAGCTGTGTGTGTAGTCATCCCTGGAGAAGTGGGTATACTCTCAATTTTTGCCTTTTTTTTTTTTAAGTAGTCCAGAAAAACGCCCTGTTTTAGAAACAGTGACATGTAAGATGACTCTATTTAGTTTACCCAAAATCCATCAGTAGTATTTGCTCACTATTATAAAATTGTCATGACTTGATCAGGAGCAGTTTGTAGGTATTATTGGTCACAAAAGCAGCTGCATAAATGGAAATGTATTCAACATGAGTCAAACATAGGATAACGTTAGCCTTTCATAACGTTAGCCTTCTCACATAGTTGAACTATTGGTGACAACATCTTGTCTCTAAATGTGAAGTCATATGGCCAGTAGTTTAAAACAGTGACTCGTTCTAAAACCACCTTAAAACTTACCTCAGAATTATGTATTCCATGAAAGTAGGTTCTCTCAATATGTGTCACTCACTTGAAAGACGTTTATTCTGCCTTTCTTGTTCGCATTTCAATAATCGCGCATCTTTCAACAAGACATGCAATGACCTGTCCGTCAACTGGGGTGGCACTGGTACCTGAGGTGTCCAGTCAGGTTCCAGAGGTGTCCAGCGCAAAGTTAGCAATATTTTCCTCGGCATGACCTGCCCTACTCTACCTCTGATTGGCTCACCACTCCTCATGCCTAAAGTTAACCAATCTAATCAGTGAAGGCAGCAATTAGAGGCAGAGTACGGCGGTTTATGGCTTCACCATCCTAGGGGAAAACATGGGCAATTTGGCTCAGATACTACTGAAAGGAACGTATCAGGTGGATTTAGAAGTGGGTATACACAATACTGACTGAAAAATAAGAAGGTATACTCCGTATACCGCCGTATACCCTGGACTACACCACTGTGTACGATGTATACAACCTACTGTACCTGCGGTGTGAAGGCCAGAGACCAGAACCTGGTCTCTTGGCACTGAGCAGCTGCATGGCAGGAATCGGGTTGTTGAAGAGGTGGCAGAAGCAGAACATGGCACAGACCAAGACGCCTGAAGGAGCACGACCATCCTAAAAACATACAACATGAGGGAAGCACTGAGGTTAAATGCTACAGCTGGTGTTTGTTGAATCCACATTTGACTTCTCCAATGTAACCTGAGCTCTGGGAGGATCTACTTAATGTCATTACATATTCATTTTAAGTAAGAAACATATTTGCCATCAATTAAGCTCCAGTGTAATAAATGTCAGTGAGATTTACGCAGCATTATAAATTTAATCCAGGGTCATGTAAGGCTACAGGGAGACAAAAACATTCTTGTGAACTGAAGCAAAAGAAAAAAAATTAGAAAGGAACCGTTTGGCAGAGCTTATGCAAGACAGAGCCTTTTGCCAAGCCACAGCCAAACCGCAGTAACTTGGCAATAACACACACTACCACATGCTGGTGTACAGTACTGTTGTCACCGAATTAGAACCAATACAGAGTGCAGTTTCCCTGAATTTTTAAATGGTGGTTGTCTGTAAAAGTATGCACATTTTAAGACCTACTTAAAGTGCAACTAGTTAACCGTTCTGTCGGGCTTTTGAAGTTTGGAAACACTGCTCATTTACTCATCTGTTATTTAAGCTATGCTTGTGCATTGCTCTAACATGATGGAACCAACTAAACCAGTCCTTGAACAAAACCACCTTCCCATGAACTGTGTAAATATAGGATTAAAGTACATGAATAGGTTACAGATGCATGTCATTCTTAACTGGTCTCTACTTGAATTAGACGAAAAGAAATATAGTGAAGGTATGTGAATGTTCTTACCGAGCAGGTGATGACGCACACATTCTTGGGATTCTGTTTGAGCCAGTTGTGCATGTTCTTACACACAGCAAAAAGGTTGTGAAGGCTGGGGGCCTGACGAGAAGGCCAGTTACACTCTGAGACCTGGACAGGAAATGAGAGTGGGAGCAACAATGAAAAAAGACAGAGAGAAAGAGTGAGGAAAAGTACAGGAAATGTGTAGATGCAAAAAGGCAGTGGAAAGATGGGAGGAAATGTGAAGGAACAGATTGGAAAAACAAGAAAAAAAACAAGAGGGGAGGAAAAAGGAGAGGTGTAGATTAGCAACAGTACTGCTGCAGCAGAGCACAACAACAAAGCAGTTGCCATGATGAGTCATCTGCTAGAGATACAGCAACTTTCACAGCAGACAGGCAGCCATCTTGGCCATATGAACCCAACAGCTTGACTCCTCAGTTTCCCTGGAATTGTCTGCCGAAGGGTGGCAGTCTTTCATCTGCATACATCCAACTGAGGGATGTTGTACAACACAACACTACATGATTCATCCCTGCTGTCTTACAGTAATTTGAGAATTACATGTAACAGAGAACATTTATATCTTCCAAATAGGTACTACAACCAACTTTTTGACAAGATATTTAGCTTTAAAGGGGCGATATGTTAGATTTCTACTTTCAACTATTAAGAAATGACCTGAAATTATCATTAGAAAGTTTATATTAAAGACCTGTAAAATTCTGCCAAAGATGCAAATGTATCGGACTGTGGAGAACTGAAAATATTTACAAATATTTACATTGCTGAGCCAGGGGATTTATGTGACCACTAGAGGGAGTAGTGAGTCACTCTGTTGGTCTCCTATAGTGAGGAAAACTAACACCACAGGGCCTTTGACCAAAACATCTGAAAATGACCAGATGGCATGAGAACCACTAAGAAACAACTTTTAGAGTCAAAGAAAATGTCAAAGTGATAAAAGCTAGAAGCACTGTTGTTGTTCTCTCCACTGGACACAGCTGTAAATGAAAAGAATGGAGTTTGATGCTGAAATGACAGCATTTCTTCTACACAGTGAGTTTGATTATGAGACTCATAAAGGTATAGAACTACTATGTGATGTTATTATCTTTGCTATGTTGCCGTTTGATTCATGGTTCAGACTAAACTGTGCCAGTTCTGACCCAAAGTGTTGATTCATTGCTAGTTTTGGTAGAACTAAGTGTGTTCTGTTACTACATAAACCCCCTTTAAACTGCCTGTTTTTTATAGGACACACAAAAACAAACAATCTTCCAAGGCTTGCTGGCTTTCAAATACCATTCTAATGAGTACAAGTCATCAGTGAGAGTAAATTGTATGCTATTTTAAAATTAGACTGAAAATGCTTTTCTGTAATACAAATAGCTGATTGACGAAAAAGTTACCCTGAAGTTATTGTTTTAGTTTTCCAGTGTGTTTCATTGCATCCTATTGCATCTAACAACAACTGTACTCACTGAAAAAGAACACAATTTAATTTTAGACCATCTATGTGCAGCAAAACAGTATTACATATCAGATGTGGGTATTCAAGAAGTAGCTGGAGGACCAAATTAGTACATAAGTAAGACACTAGACATGAAAACTTGACTGTATACTATATCAAGTTGTTGCAGATTGTTTTATAGAAATCACTGTAGCTTTAATAACACAAGAGGGAGCAATGATGGGCTGATTTGAGGAAATCTAATTAGAGGCCACCCTAAGGGTGTTTCCTCAGTTTATGAGCCAAATGTAGCATCAAATTAAAATGTCGGCAGACCACAAATAGTAACTTAACAGTAAAAATGTTTCCATATCTCACTCTAGTGTTGTAGTAATCATGGGAGTAAAAATGCTGCTGTGACCACTAACAACTAGATGCCTACCAATAAATCAAGTCGTGTCACTCACTCACCCTGTTGGAGAATTTGGCGCCGCGGTAGTTGCGCTGTGACAGGTTGAAGACAGTGTAGTGGTCGGCATGGCGACTGTCGAGGAAGGAGCGGATGTCCTCGACGTGGTTCTGGTATCCAATCTGTACAGACTCTGCTGGGTACGTCATAACTGAGAAAAAAAACATCCAAAAATTAGCTGTTTGAAAGACTTTTATACAATGGTCCTTTACTTATAATGAGTAAAATGTCTCATCTTTTTCTACACTTATGATGCCCATAAAGTTGGTATAAAATACTTTTACCTCTTTTCATGAAATGACTGTGACACTGTGATTTATTACTGATTAAAGTGTAACTGGGGCTAAGTATGTAATCATTGCACCAGGTCAAAGATGGCTACTTATGTGTATAAAGCAGAATAAAACGAGGTATATGTATTAAAATTGTTCCAACTTTATGCACAACATTGTATATCTGGCTACAGAAGCAAAGTTTTTTTTTTATATACCTTGTTTCACACACAAAGGCCCTTCAGTTTATCTTTACATAAATCCAGAGGAAACTAAAAATAAAGTGCTTAAAGAATAATAGAAGTAATAAACATACAACTACATAAAATCGTACTGACAGAGAGTCACATAAAAATGTATTAATACAATTAAAGTAAAGTACAGTCATCCAGAAATACAGTGTAATAACAATAGGATGAACATTATAGAGGCAAATTAACCCTTTAAGCGCCAAAGTCAGAATATTGTGACAAGCAACATACCTGAATGAAACAGACAGCTTTTAGAAATGTTGATATCAAAATTGGATACTAAATTAAAAAAAAAAAAAAGAACTCAGGCATCTAAAGGGTTAATAAAGAAACGCTTCTGGATTTAGTTATTTCTACATTTGGGCCACATTTAAGATCTACTGGTTTGCTCCAGTTGCAAACAGCGTCAAGCATAACTATCAGTGGCTGCACACAAAGGATGATGGGAAAGGAAGCCCTCAGGTAGTAAATGTCCATCCGTCCTCTGAAGGACACGCTGCTGTTCCACACTCATGACTATGTAACACTGTGAGCAGTTTCATAATAAGAGACGGGACGGGGGGGGAAAGCTGAGGCTGCAGGTGCCTACATTCATCTGTTTATGTCGTAAATTAAAACCAAATGCACCTTCGTATTAAAGTGAAGTGACACTGTGAGTGTAAAATGGGTTTTAGACTTATCTATTACCCAGAGTAAAAATATTACAGTGTAAGTATGCAAAGCTGTCACAGGCACAAAAGGTTTATGAGCTAGTACATGTATTTACCTATGATCCTGGATGTGATGTATGCAATATCCAGCTCTCCTTTAGTGTACCTGAAACAAGAAAAACAATGTTTAGATTAATATAGGAAAAAAAATGACACAATAATCCAAAACAAGAGCAGAGCCACAAACAAATCAGTTTACATATGATCATGATGAAAAGTGATTTTACTGACTAAACACTGTGGACTAGTATCACTGTACCAAGTCTCAAAGTCACCGTTTGACTTGTGTAAATGTGATACTAAAATGTGTATAAATGAGACAATCCACTCTCCTGTCAGTTTATCTATTACTGGTTATTCCTAGTAATGAAATGCATGAACATCTTGTTTTGTTTTTGCGATATTAATTAATGCATGAGCTAAATATTGCACGTGTTTTTTTTCACTTATTACGAGTTGTTGTCAATAATGTTTAATGTCTCGCTTGTATTTTGTGTGGAGCGCAGAGAAGAATAGCTCTTACTGTGGTAATAGCTAATGGTGTTCATAAGTAAATAAATAAATATACAGAAAAGGTTAGAAACAAAAGGAGTAACTACAACCTGATAATTGAAGATGTAGCTAATGATCTAAATACTATAGTACTGCGGATATTTAACATCAGTAAAAGGTAATTATAACAGGGCACGGTTTATTATGTTGAACTAGTAATGAGTTTTAATAGCACAGACAAATTATGTATGCATACACTGTATAGATTTTACAGAGGGATATGCTCAGTCTTGTCAAATTACTGTACCCAAACTACCTTAAGGCAGTGTCTCATCATGAGCAACAAGAGACTTGATATTGAACAAAATGAACATTATACAGTCCTGTGCAAAAGTCTTAGTCCTCTTTACCTTTGTTGTTGTTTCAGGGTTGAAATGAGAGTGTTTATTTATTTCTCTTTCTCTTTTCTTCAGATACAACAAAAAAAAAAAAATACAGGAAATATGTGCAAAGCCTTATAAGACAAACAAATAATTTAACTAAATGTGTTGTAATGGTTAAAGTCACAATCTATTCTGATCCCTGACCCCATGACAAGAAGCAACACGAACAATTAGAAACATCTGACGTGTTGAATGAAACCTGGTATGAAACATCAGAAATGTAATGCAATAAATCTCATACTGTCTGAATAAAAGGGTTAAAGACATATTAAGATCACACCAAATATGACTAAATTGGTTTATATAAGGTGTTTTCTTCCCTGGAACTTTAGTTTTTACTGCTATACATACTTCATATATATCCAGATTGGATCTTAATACACTGAGACTGAGAAATGCATATGTGTGGTCATTAGAACTTTATTAAACTAACAAATTTAATATTGGAATAGGACTTTTGCACAGCACTATACATCCATATATGTATAAACCCAGAAATGCTCATGTGTATTATAAACAAAATACTAAAAAAAATAAGAAATGTTTAATTTCATTTAATAGTTTTAATGCAGAACTATCATATTTAATTCATTCATTTTCATTAATTGTTTAATGCTTCGTAGGTTTGAGGTGGAGCTGAAGTTAATCCCGGCTGACAAAGGACAAAGGTGCGTTAAGCCCTGGACAGGTCACCCATTCATGGCAGGTCATGTTTAATTTAATGATGGAGCAGCTGTATTCCCATCAGTCTGAATGTATTATCTGTATTTACATCCATTATATATTTCACTAGATAAAGCAGACAGATTCTTTGACACTAGAGGGTCACATTATCTTCATAATTATGCCTCTTGAAAAATATCAAATCATTTTAAGGAGGATATCCGTACATCGATGTTGAGTATCCAATGGGATGATCTGGTTTTTTGCTGTCAGTGCATCAGGATTCATGTCATGCACGTACAAGCGATTAAAGTCAACAGGCTTCAGAGCAGAAGCATCTATGCGTAAGTTGTCTTATTTCAGCCTCACCACTCTGGGCTGAAGTGCCTGGGATCAAAGTAACACCATATGTGAATTCTTCATTTGAGAGGCAATGCCTTTCATTGCCAGATTTAGCTATTCCATATGGAGCTGCAGTGCACACACAAACACCCACTGCTGCTGGATTACAACTTATCTTCACTACACAACAGATGAGAGAGCACACAGCATGACACAGGTGCAGAGTGGGGTTTTGTGTGAAGAGTGAAATTTGCTTCAGTATACTGCAAATTCAGAAAATGCCTTTAAAGCGATCATTTCTCGGCTAAAATTTACTTAGGGGGTCAAATGAGTGGCCATTTTTGTCAAAAAAAAAAAGTTGTAAGAAATGCATAGAATTGTGTTGAAATAATGCTAATACATTTGTGCACAGACTACTGATATTATTTGACAGTGGAAGCTATATTTTCAGAAACATTGGATTTTGAATAGCACGTGTATGTGAAAACTTTTGCTGGTGGACGGACGTGACAGTGGACGGACGTGACATTACCCATGATGATCTGGTCAGTACCAGTACTTTATTAGTAATAAACTTATATACTTACTATTGCTAATTATCCTCTTATTCATAAATGTTAGTATTGTGGATCTAAAACAATAACAGCTGACACAAAAACACAAAATGTGGCAGTGGATGGATGTGACATGGTTGTTACAGATCCCATCATACTGGTGCTCGGCAGCCATTTCCAGAAATGATCCCTGTGCAAAAACTAGTATCATAATTATTTATTGTATAGTTTATCATCATACTAAAGAGTAAATAACAATATAGAATTGTTATTTCTTTATAAAAATGCTCATTATTAGAAAACTGTTGATTTAAAGTGACGTGTGACATTCTCAATGTATGTATTTGCGTAACATAAGCAGGATGGATCAGCACGATACTGCATATTGCAACCTGTAAAAATAAAATGTGATATGTAGTATATAATCTTGTAAGAAAAATTGGGGAATCTAAAAGAATAGAATATTTGTTTTTCACGTAAATTCAGTTAAAATATAACTTGGCCATTTGTGACATGAAAATATAGCATTAATTGTGATGAAATTGGACATTTTTGACCTGAAAACATAGTTCATATGACCATCAACATGTTGCAACAGAACTGAAACCCTGTAAATTTGCATAACTTGCATTTACCAACACAAAGTTCCTTTGGGGATTCACTTATATTGATTTCTTATGCACAAAGACAGAATAAGACCTCTAAGCAAATTTTAGCCATTCTGTGTCCATACCCAGCAGCACAAGCAGTTCAGCTACCCAACATAGATCCATTCTGTTTAGAGCTGTTATGCTCCTGCAAACCACATCAGTATGCTAATGTGTGTCAGATTGAGTTGAGTTGTTTCCTACTGTGAAAATCCAGTGAGTCAGTCTGATCTACACTAGTCATCTCTGTGTGGTCATGGATGAATGCCATATGGACTCAGTGCAATCCTAGACCAGGTTATGTAATGCAGTACTGTCCAACTAGCCTGCTGCAAACTGGGAGTAAGCCCATCAACACTATTTTAGGATTTTCTGCAAATTTAGATCCAGGTGTTACCATAAATAGCACTGCAGTAAAACTTACAGTAAATATGAACGTATCACAATAGTACTAGATATGGTGTTCTGCAAAATAAATACACACAAACAATGCAGAGAGGAACAGAATGTGGGAGTCGACTGCCACTGTGTCGAGTGAAAGCTCTCATTATAATGGAGCTATATCACAGTTCAGGTTTCTATTTTAATCCAAGTGTCCCAAAGTGAAATGCAAATGGCAGTTCCACAGAGTGACAAGAATGGTGTGACTGAGTAAAAGGTATTATCAAAGCTAGAAAACACATACTGTGGTATAACAGCAGACATATATTTTATTTGTGGTGCAGAAAAAAAAAGATGTTGGAAAGGAAATGAAATGAAATGAAATGAAATGAAAGGAAAGGAAAGGAAAGGAAAGGAAAGGAAAGGAAAGGAAAGGAAAGGAAAGGAAAGGAAAGGAAAAGTTTAACAAACTGCAATTTTATTCCATTTATTTGTTCATGTAAGATGGATGCTATCACTACAGATTACAGGTAGCCTATGTGTAAGTCTGTGGTTTAATCCTTCTCCTTTCCAGATATAGCTACTTGGTCATTAGAGCAGAGAAGCAGGTCAGGTGTCAGGTTTTAACGGTCACGGCCAATAGCCATGGATGATGCAAAGCAGCTCTTCCTGACCTCTCAAGAATAGAACTGCAGCCAATTAAAATGCACTGCAAGGTGTAGAGTTAAACAAAGAGAAGGACATTGGGGATTTTTTAACAGATAAGGGCCAGACATTGTCCTTGGATGTGGTTGTACGATGTAATCTGAGCTAATTATGTTACAGTTAAATGTAGAGTTGATATTCCAAACTCTCTCTCACTTAGGGCCCAAACCACAGATGAATCCATGCTACTGTGTGTATCCACAGACTGCAACTGTCACTGAATAAAGTATAAAGCTCATTGTTTACACACATCTGTATTATGGTATTGGCAAGTTTTCTTCATCAAACTAAAACTCATAGACACTTATTTTGATAGTCGGTTAAAATAACACTGATAATCTTCACGTGCTGCATCAGCTGATAGTTTACATTACAGCTCTGTTAGCTTAGCTCTGTTTTTAGACAGAAATCACAGTAAAACCACTAATCACCTCTGTTTTCTGTACGTTTTGTGTTGTCAGTAGCTGAATTAAAGATCTGTTTGGAATCGAACAAACAAGGTCAGAAGTGTGGATCAACAAACGGCAACTTAACAAAGATAATAACATCACATAATAACTTTATACCTTCATAAGCCTCATAATCAAAGTCACCCCTATAGGAGAAATGCTGCTACTTCAGCATCAAACTCAATTCCTTTCATTTAGAGCTGTATCCAGTGGAGAAAACAACAGTGCGTCTTGTTGTCATCACTTTGTCACTTTCTTTTGTCGTTTCTACAATCCAGTCCACTGGCATCTTTGACAGAAGATAAGGACTCTTCAGTCTCAACACTAATGATAATTTTTAGGTCATTTTTAATTTTCTAAACACTATAACTCCTTAAATAATTAGATGCTGATTTCAAAACAATGTTGCAAGAATAAGATTACATATTGAATTTCCCTCGGGATCAATAAAGTCTCTATCTATCTATCTATCTATCTATCTATCTATCTATCTATCTATCTATCTATCTATCTATCTATCTATCTATCTATCTACATTATGTACATTTTTTAACGTGGTTATTTTGCATCTGTCTTTGATTATAATTCACAAACCAAGAGGAGAAATCTTTATCAAACATATCAAACGATGACATCCTGTTAAGTTCTGACTTTGTTGTTTGTTTTCTAACCACACAAAAAAACTGTCTGCTCAACTTCTGTTGTACTTCATGTTTCTGTATTCCATTTAGAAAACATTTTGTGACCCATAATCAAGGGGCTGTTTGTACCAACACATGTACCAGCAGCAGCGCACGGCCTGATGTTTATGTTTTTGTGGGAAGTAATCATCTGGAGTACGAAAACCATTTTGGGTGAAACTACATCTGCAAAGAAGTGTCTCCTCTGACTGTAACCCATCACATTCACACACATTCAGTCAGTTTAAGTGGGTTAGATCCCTATGGATATTACTTTGGATCTTCAATATTCTTGCCATGCTCCTCTCTACAATTCTCTCTTTAAGCAGACTTTTCCCCTTTTAGCAGGTTTTTTATAACATCCTGCTATGAGTAGTTAAAAATTATTAGTGTCAGAAAAAGGACTAGGACTAGAATTAAGGATGTCATATGTGTATAGCACCTCTGCCTTGCAGTGCATAAAATTCATGACCTGACATAACTTCTTTCAAGTGAACAAGAGGAAAGCTTCCAGAAACAGAATTTAGCTTTGTCAGAGTTGTTATGCTTGAAATATTTTGGGTGCTGGAAACACAGACACCGAACAAAAGAAACAATGTCAACAGAGAGTGGTTCTGAAACTGATGAGACAAACCAGGGAGAAAAATGAAAGGAAATGGATAAAAACCGGTGAAAGAGAAAGAGACACAGTCAGGGAAGGAGAGGGAGATGAATGTGTGTCTGGGTGGGTGGGCCGGGCCGGGCGGTCTGGACCAAGGACACTGTGCCTTTCAGAAAAACCAGATCAGCCACCCAGCCTCCATCGCCTTGTGTTTCTCACAGGAAGAGGGACACGCTGTTGAGTGTTGTTGCCACGTTGGTTTCCCTGCAAAATTTCTCCTCAGCCAGGTAAACAAACATGCAGGCTGGGTTAAATAATTCAGTAACAGCCCTTTGCCTTGAATACAGATGAGACAAAAGCAGAGCAACCAATGAAATTAAGCCAGGGCGTCAAAACAAGACCTGATTATTAAATGTGTTTGCACAGGTCTTGCTTTACATCAAGTGCGCTCAGGGGGAATCTCAACTGAAGTGTTCGGTTAATAAATAGAAAGAGACTGTCACACGCTGTCAGCCTGAAGAAATTTTGCTCCACATTATAAAAACCCTAATTTTCAACAAGCAAGTAACTTTGTATAATCTACAGAAATGAGTAGTCACACAATGAAGCTATTTAAACACCGCTGAGCAGCTTCATTTCAGCTATTTCAGATAGAATATTCTTAGTCAAGGAGTTCATATTCTCTTCCTTTATCATACCTTACACTGAGAAACTTTATCACAAGGCACATAAAATTCACATAATGTTAATGGTGCTTGTTGTTTGTGCAGCCAGGAGTCACCAATGCATCTGTTACTGTAGACTGACAGAATAAAAATAAGCAAAGTCCTTCACACAGAATTTTGTTGGACTGCCTTTAACTTTGATTACAGGGCTGTGAAATTGCTTTTGCAAAGGCACAATAAATGTCAAAATATTTATTTCCATCCATTAATTTTTCACCAACATCTTGTGTTGATGATGGAGAGTCGGACTGTGTAAAGTTTTCTCCATCACATCCCAATGATTCTCAATGTGGTTCAGGTCTGGACTCCACATGTAAAAAGGATGTCTCATAATCTGATCCTGACGAATGCTGGTGTTGTCATCTTGGAATGCAGTCACGGAAAAAACGATTAGACCATCAAAAGTCATCAAAAACAACGGTTATGCAATCAAGTACTAACTCCTGTGTGTATCATATGACTAAAACAGACAGAAAAGAAAACATGGAATGCCTACAAGCACTGTTCTGTCAGTACCCATAGATACTGATGTAAGTACTGAAGTGATTTTGGTTATTATCAAGAAAACATGGAAAATGGATAGATATCAGCTCTGAAATTAAACTCTCATGAGCTATTTGTGTTGTTATCATTATATTTGTCCAAACAAAAGTACCTTTAGTTGTACCAGGAACTAAATTACCATGAAATTGAAGAAAACAAGGGTGGTCTAAGAATTTTCTCCGTGACTGTATGTGTGTGTCATCAGCAAAGAACAAATTCACACATGTTCAGATTTAGTCATTCATTATATTCAAGTTCAGCTGACCTCATTTAATGTATACTACATACATACATATAATGTTACTGAAGCAACCCCATATCATAACACTGCCCCCACAGGGTTGAACTATAGGCACTAGGTATGATGGGTAATCACTTCATCCACCTCTCTTCTCACCTTTTCCATTGAAACACAGTCCAATCGTTATGCTAGTAGCAAATCGATGATTGTTTACAAAGTGAGATGAGTACTACTCACTATTCAACCTCTTGTGGCTGAAACATATTAGTCATATTAGTCAGTAATTATCAAAAGAAGGATGTAATCTATTGGCTTAGTTTCATCCAGGTTGTGTCTTTTATAACTGGATAATTTTGAAACAAGTTGTACACAATTTGTAAGAATTTGTGCTAATCAAGTATTATAAGTTTTGCAATGATTTGTTTCCAATCCAACTACGTTAAATAAATCCCTCTACTTGAAACTTCTTAATAAATTTTAGTATAGTATTTATCTTGCATACAAGATAATGTATGCTAAAATAAGACTTGCGTACTCACATTGCCTTCAGAAAAATAGAGTAATACAGTACATATGGACTTGTTGATGTTTGTGATGCAGTTAATTGAATCAATCAGTCAATGAATAATAGTCTGCACTGTAAATGCAGTTCAGATCACAGCTTCTGGAGATCATTTATTAATCCATAATCCATTTTTTGTTGGTAAATGCATTTCTTTGGTAAGTATCCATGTACAAAACAGGATCATGTACAGTGAGCCGGTCGTCATTATAAAATAAGCTCCTTCTGAGTGATTCATTGCCTTGTTGAGGTTTATTTTGCAGTGATGACAGGCTCGCTGTAAATTATCCCTTATATATCCCACAAACATCAGAGTCTGCTGGTGGTTTATCATATCTCACTAATAGCCAGCAGTATTTGCCTCCGGGTTTTATCCTTATTGAACAACCTGCGTTAAATAATAGCCTAATGGTCATCAGGCAGAATCCCAAACATTTAATTACATATTGTATATTAGAAATCCCAGAATTATGCTTGGAGATTTACATTTTAGTTATGTGTATTTATGGGCCATATAAACTAGAAGATACACCCTCATTGTTAAGGAATCATTCCTGGCCTTGTCACTGTCGGCATTTGTGTTCTTTTTGAATACAGCGTTTAGTGTAAATGTTATGTGTGCAGAAAAACAGCACCATCCATCATTGTGCCAGCAGGGTAGTGTGTGTTGACACTTATCATAGGAGCTTCAAGAAACCTGTCTGAGCAGCTCTAAAGCATACTAAATCATGGCATGATTTTTTGCCTTTCTTACTTGAGGCCTTAAACTTGGTTGCCATGGTACTGTACTTCCCACGCCCTATTTTTCCAAACCACCTACACAAACATACAGGCCATATACAGGCCACACAAGCACCCAGCACCACACATAGGCCCTAATGAAATCAATCCTTCTGTATCAGCAGTGCACTGGCTATTTGGCACAATGAACTGCCATGAATAATTCAGCCGGGAGAGGAGTGATAGGCGGCAACGAAAGGAGAGGAGAGAAGAGAAGAGGAGGAAAGGTGGAGCTGAGATGAGAGGCGAGCATGGAAAAACGAAGAAACACCAGGGAACGGCAGGACAGGAGAGTGGGAGTTTGCCAAGCAGAGGAGGGGAGACACAAGAGGGATAATCATGATCAAAATTGCTGAGTCAATAGTGAGGGGGGTTGTGTGTATGCGTATGTGTGTTTCTGACAATACAGAGGCCCCTTTGTGCTGCCCAGTGCAGATGCCTGTGCACAAAAACACTGGGAGGACCAAGCTGTGCCAGACTCTGCTGCTTCCCTCCAGCCTCAGTCCAGCCACATTGCTCTGTTTTCTCTACAGCTTTTGGACAATTTACATCCAAAACTACATAATTGTTAATAATAGTGTATATATAATGCATTTATGTAAACTAATATAGTTGTGGGTTATATAGTATATAACCCACAACATAGATATTGTCATATCTACAGCTGTTTTGTTCCATTATTTACTTCCTCACCTCATAACCCTTACTGTATTGCACTACCACTGTTATTGTAAATAGGTTTGATTAATATATTTTCTATTCTGTTATAGTAAATACTTTATCTTTTATACCATTTGTATATTCTTACTCTATTTTTAACTCTTTAAAAAATGAAAAAATGAAAAATTGCCTGCCATTTAATAGAAAGGTGAAAGAGAAACAGTGTTTCAATTCTCTGTATGTCTGTGCATCAAGCAAACTGACAAGAAAAAATCTTTGAATCTTCTACCTAAAACAATATTACATAATAACATAATTGAGATAATCATTTGAAGTATAAATTATAAGGAAAATTGTATATAATTATAAATTATAGTCAGTCGTATACTGTATTTATATGGGTTTATATTTAGCACATATATAGTGGATTATAATGTAAAATCATATGTGTGTGTGTGTGTGTGTGTGTGTGTGTGTGTGTGTGTAGTAGTCGCATAAAAAGCATATGTCCCTCACAGTATTTAAGTAAAAGTACATTCAATCACTGTGAATGGGACTGACCTTCTCGCTGCAGTACATGACAAGAAAAATGTGTCTTAAACATGTATTTATGCCCAGTCCCAGTCGATCATCGTCAGTCATTTAACTACATAAATGGCAGTAGGAGCTAAACAACAACCACATGACGTACAGGAACAAAGTTGTCACTTACGTGGCGACCTGGTGCATGACCTTTGTGGACGTGTCCTTCAGCGTGTCCTTCAGGTTGTCCTTGAAGTTGCTGAAGAACTTCCCAGCTCCTCCTTTCACCATATCCAGCAGTCCTCCTCCATAGTTGGCGTCCATATCTGAGGAAAAAGAACATTTATCCGATCAGAATAAACTGCAAACACTCAATTCCACATACATGCTGCTGTATTAAAACCATTTAACAGACAAATGCTGTTTTAAAAGCTGATTATGCCTTTTGAGAAGTTCTGCTGTGCCTCTTTTAGCTACATCATCCTTCATGGGTTGTTTTATTTGACTTCAGTGATAAATGTGAGTCACTGTTAACATTAAAAACACATGTAGGCGTCAAAGAATGATGGACAAGAGACAAGACTCCTCATCTGGGTTTTGCTTTTACTGCTTGACTTTGTGTGTACACTGTGAAGAGTAAGCAAGCGTTGGATGACACCCAAGTGCCATATCTGAGTCAGCATCCCTCGGGTGATCTGAGAAATTCTCCCTCTCATCCTCTTTCTCCCCTTTATGGATCAGTACATAGCAACAACAGTGGCAATCCTGACAGACCATAACCTCCCAAGGCCTAAGCTTTTATTTTGTCTGATTTTTCCATTTCTCTTGACTACTTTTATGACTCCTATGGGTGTATATTTATTTTCTATTTTACTTTATTATTTGTATTTTAACAGTTTCTTTTTTACAAGTACAGACATTTCTTTCATTTTTCTTTTTTCCCCCTTGAACTCAAGAGCAACTTAACAGAAATCTCAATGTACTTGTAGTGTAAATGTACCTGTGCAAATAGCAATAAACTTTACTCATCTTTATCTTTACTTGGGACAACATAGAAATTATGGTTATAACATATTGCATTCTAATTATATAATGCTTAGGTTTATATATGTTCCTAAACTGTATATTCTAACAATATGTATAAAAAAGAACTTAGTGTGTCCTCCCATAGGGACAATGGATTCATTTTATTATACTATACTATACTATACTATATTATATTATATTATATTATACTATACTATACTGTACTATACTTCAACACCAGTTTGTAACAAAAAAAAAAAAAAAACACTATATATTCAAATTCCTGAAAATGGCTTAGCAAAAAATTTAATTGCAAACAAATTAGCATAGCTACAAGTCTTGATATTCAATATTTCGTCACTCAAAATACATTTTCTTCACTCCATATTCCAAACCTGGAACGTCCTTTTTCTTTGTAAGTTCAATCTGTGTGAAATACTACAAAAATACACCCAAATTCGAAGTACTTATCCCAAACATGCACTATTTCCTGAGCAATGTCCTAGCTTGTAACCGCTTCTTGGGCGGCTAACAGCTAAGCTAACATCTAACACCAAGACGTTTCCGGTTCGGCCCTTTTTCAGACTGGAGTCTTTCTGGGTTTCCTCCAGTTTCCTACATGATTAAAAACAGGTACGTACACGTTAATTCTCCTCTTGGTGCCCTCGACCACGGTACCGATAGAGATCTGGAGTTGTTCATCGAGTGCCTTCAATGTCAGCTCACTACTGCTAATGTGTGCTAATGCTAATGCTATGTACTGTGTGGTTATTAGAATGGGTAAAATGCAGAAACTCCCTCCCAGAATTTCCCTACAGAGATAATAAAGCGATAATTTTCATGTTTTTTTTTTTTTTTTTTTTACCTTTAGCTTAAAATTTGCTTAGAGGTCTTATTTATGTCTTTGTGCATAAGAAATCAATATAAGTGAATCCCCAAAGGAACTTTGTGTTGGTAAATGCAATTATGCAAATGTACAGGATTTCAGTTCTGTTGCAACATATTGATGGTCATATGAACTATGTTTTCAGGTCAAAAATGTCCAATTTCATCACCATTAATGCTATATTTTCATGTCACAAATGGCCAAGTTATATTTTATATTTTGAAATTACATGAAAAACAAATATTCTATTCTTTTAGGTTCCCCAGTTTTTCTTACAAGATTATATACTACATATCACATGTTTTATTTTTACAGGTTGCAATATGGAGTATGGTGCTGATCCATCCTGCTTATGTTACGCCAATACATACATTAAGAATGTCACATGTCACTTTTTAAATCAACAGTTTTCTAATAATAAGCATTTTTATAAAGAAATAACAATTCTATATTATTATTTACTCTTTAGTATGATGATAAACTATACAATAAATAGTTCTGATACTAGTTTTTGCTCAGGGATCATTTGTGGAAATGGTGGCATGGCTGCCGAGCATCAGTATGATGGGATCTGTAACAACCATGACACATCTGTCCACTGCCACATTTTGTGTTTTTGTTAAGCTGTTATTGTTTTAGATCCACAATACTAGCATTTATGAATAAGAGGATAATTAGCAATAGTAAGTATATAAGTTTATTCCTAATAAAGTACTGGTCATCATGGGTAATGTCATGTCTGTCCACTGTCACATCCGTCCACCAGCAAAAGTTTTCACATACACGTGCTATTCAAAATCCAACATTTCTGAAAATATAGCTTCCACTGTCAAATAATATCAGTAGTCTGTGTACAAATGTATTAGCATTATTTCAACACAGTTCTATGCATTTTTTACAACTTTTTTTTTTTTTTTTTAAATAAAAATGGCCACTCATTTGACCCCCTAAGTAAATTTTAGCCGCTTTAGCCTTTCTATAAATGGTCTAATGAAATGGCCTTGTGGCTTGTCCACTTTTATCTCAAGTTAGACACCATCTTGTTGTTATAGATTAGTTTATGGTACTTTTGCTACCACTAAGAAGCAAAGCAAGTGTTGACAAATGAGGCTAAGAAGTAAGAAAAAATTAAGAAGTATAAATTGTAGGAAACTAAGGTAATTCAGGTTTTGCCACATGAACCATTCTATGTATTCAAGATAGGATTAGATTCCTTTATTTCTCTAATTACAATTCAGTCAGTCAGGGTAAGATCAAACTTAGGTCAAAATGTGGGTGTTTCTGATTCCAAGTAAATAAAAACCCTTTGAATACTTATTTTTACTCTTGCTGAATGTCAAGCTGTTTTGGAAATTCTCTGAGATTCGTCTGTTTTCTTGTGGATAACATTTGTGAGGCTATGAACGGGTGCTTTCTCAACTTTAATAGCCGATTTTCCAACACATAAAGACATAACCAAGTCACTGTTTGCAGAGGAATAATAAGACACAGTTTCTGCAGCGATCATATACAGACACTGCTTTCATTATAAAATGTCTTTTCTATCATTTCCCTTCAACAAACACACAATTGTCTTTCCTTGATCCCTCTTTTCGTCTCTCTCTCCTTGTCTATGTTGACCACATTAAGGATATTTTAGACTGTAAGTCAACAAAATATTTATTCTTACTGAATTATGTGGAAGAGGGGAATACAACTCCAGTTTGTTGAAATAATTCCGCACATGACCTATGAATATTTCCAAACCTCAAATGGAAATTTGCCTGTGGGAAGCAACATTACCAGCGTTAAAATCAGATTTGGCCATTAGACTGAGGCTCTTATACACAGGGGACTGATACACATTAGCTGCAAAAGTTTAATGCAAACAATTCCTTTACATGGACAGATACTGCGTTTACAGAAATAGAAGTGCCCTTTTCCATGTCACTGATGGAAGTTACTGTGAACACAATAGCCGTTGAACTCAGAGGACAATACACAGAGGCACATAATGAAAAGGACAAAAATAATAAAGCCTTGTGCTGTAACACTGACACATCTGTCCCTGTAAACCTCCCAGCCTTTATCCGACAGCAGGCCTTGTTTTTTACTGCACTGCACTGTCCTCAGCTCTGAGGTGAGCGCTGATTTGTGCTTAGGGCATTTCTTCTCCTCTTTAGCTGCACAACGTGACATCAACACTTAGGAAAAAAAAGGAAAGATTCCAAGGCTAGACCTCAGATAAAACCTGTTTTTTTTTTTTACTTTTTTAGTTTGATTTGTTGACAAAAACCTGGCCTTCTCTGGAGACTGTGTGGGACTGCAGAGGCCTAACATTCACATGTTTTTTGAAACTGTATAAAAATAAGACCATATTGGCTAAATGAAAAATCATTTTGGGCTGTTAAGTTTTAAATACCTGCTTGGTGATGTATCTTGGGAATACTGTGGATGATGTGCTGAAAAAATGTCTTTATTTGACTTGCTTTATTTTGGCAGCAAATAAAACAACTGTTACTAGGAATTGGCTTAAACCTTAAAAACCAAGAAGCATTTTTGGGTGGCTTCCAGATGAATTTTTCTCTACATCCAAAGTGTCATTGATGATTTATCACCATTTATTACAATGCTATCCTCTGCATTTTGTGGTTTTCAGTGAAAGTTTAGTATTTTCCTATATTTAATTAATCGATCATGTAGATGTTCATAAAAGCTCAGAGTAAATTCAAAGCTTATTATATCAGTACTGAGAGAACTGAAGAAAAAGTGACTTTTTCAGCAAAATAGATCATTAACTGAACCTAAACCAACTGTCAACAGTCCACTGTTATTTATCCAACTCCATGCTTTTTACTGGTGAATCAATGTTGCAGAAGATGACGGTGTTTCCACGTTCACTACGGAGCCTCTGAATGTCCAAATGGCTGATGACGACAAAAAGCTAAGAAAACTATATTTTATCAGAATGGTTTGCATGTGTTGATAGGATTAGTGGATCAAAAGTTATTAAACATTTTAGATCAGTAAATTCTGTAGTTGCCGGTGTCTGTTTGGATCTTGGAGGGTTAATAGGGACACTGCAAAGCTAGATCAGTGTTAGTGATTTTTTTTTTCCTTGTTATGAAGAAGTTGACTGAAAGAGCACACTTTCATCAAAAATTTAACATTTATATGACACGAGACAGTGAGCCTATTATACTGGAACTATAGCCCACACTAAACCAATCACTGAATGGATTCCAGACATCTGCTCATGTTGAATGTTTTCTTGTTGTATTTATGTATTTATACATTTTTGTGAAAATTCAGTAATAACTTGAAAATGGGTGTTTCTGTCTTGCCTTCATCTCATTTGGTAACCAATGCCTATGCAAAAAAGGCAGTTAAATGTGAATGTGGGAGCTTAAATGAGTTTCACATTTAATTTCATTAGTAAACTAGAAGCACTCGGAGAGCGCAGACCTCCGCCAAGGCTGATCAGTGGGCCCCCCCGTGGGCCCCCCCACCCCCGATCACCCCCAAAAGTTAATCAGTTCTTCCTTATCCCATTTCCAACAAACCCTGAAAATTGTCCATAACTTTTTGAGTTATGTTGCACACTAACGGACAGACAAACAGACAAACAAACCCTGGCAAAAACATAACCTCCTTGGCGGAGGTAATAAGGATTTGTATGTAAAACTTCACATTGTTAATTAATTGGAAGAATTATTCACAGTTTTCGTGTTGTGTTATGCATTTTGACACTTGTAGATGGCTTTATGATTTGCACGTATAAAATTTTATTTAATATATATTGTATATTTTCTTCCAGACACTCTATATAGGTTGATAACATGTTGGCACAGAATTGGAAATATGAGAATGGAGCTGTACTGTTTTTTGTTTTTTTTTTGTTTGTTTTTTTTATACCTTATTTTGTCTTCCATTTGTTTGTTTGTTTTTTTAAGTTGATGTTAAGGTTTTGTTTGTTTGGTCCTTTTCACTCTCATGGATGCCTTTTTTTTTTTGTTTGTTTTTTTTTTGTTTTTTTATCAGTCATGGCGTGGAGACAACGGAGCATCAGGACACGACTTCATTCATTCAAATCCTAACCAAAACCAGTAAGTTTTATTCCATTTTTGCACACCTTACCATGCACATTTCCCACCCACTTAGCCTGACATGACTAGTAGTAAAAATCCACATCCTACTCGTACCTACACAGGTATTGATGCAGCTGCGACGATGATGAAACAACTAGACCGGGCCGACATTTCACCCCTCCTCCTTGCTGAACCACCCCCTATTGCTTTCACAAAGTCAACCAATAGAAACGCAGACTGAGAGAGAGATGGGAGCTCTAGTTCTGTCCAGAGGGATCAGTGGGCCGTCTGAATGCCTCCCTCCTCCTATCCGGTTGGTGTGAATGACACAGACGGACGCATACATGCAACAATAAGGACTGACAGACCAATACACCACACTGCTCTACTATACACTGGGCTCAGGCGTGTTGTGTTGTGTTGTGTTGTGAACCCGAATGACTCCGGTGTCAACCCGGACTCTAATCTGATTAATTATAGATGCTGCTGATGAGACAGGAAGTGTATGATTAATCATCTACTCTACAGCTTATCCAGAGGATTCCGCTGCTGTGCATAGACGTCTACAGGAATGACTCACGTGAACTAGTGTAGCTACATTTAACCCTCAGAGACCAAGAACTGGTTTTGTGGGACCTGATCTGTACTAGTTTATTTAGTTTCAGTAGTATTGGTCACAATCTGGCATCAAACATCATGTGTTTCAGGACAACCTCGATTTCATCCTGTTCATTTAAAGACACAGTTTTCATGAAAAATAATAAATGTCAAAATGTGATTGTAACTCAGACAAAATGTATAGCAAGATTTTTTTTTTGTATTTAGAATATTAACTTCAGATGTTTCAGACTTCCAAATAATTGTCTACCAATCGTTCAGAAGCAAATTAGATCCATTCATTGGCTCAAAGTAGGACATTCTAATGAATCAATGATGTACAATGTTACGATCTAAACACATTCACAATGGAGCCTCTACATCAGGGATGTCAATCTCATTTTCATTCAGGAGCCACATTCGGCCAAATTTGATCTGAAGTGGGCCGGACCAGTACAATAATAACATAAAAATATATAAATAATATCAACTCCAAACTTTTCTCTGTGTTTTAGAGTGAAAAAAGCAAAATTATATCATGAAAATGTTTACATCTACAAACTATCCTTTAAAACAACGTGAATAACATGAACAAACTGAAAAATATGTGTAATTTTAACAATATTATGCTTCAGTTTTTCATTTACACATCCACAGTGGATCCACAAATACATAAAACACTTAGTAAAACACTTAATATTGTTAAAATTCTACATACTTCTCTTAAGACATTTTAGGTGGTTTATATTTGTTCAAGTTATTCACATTTTTTTGAAAGTATACTTTGTTTTGGTGCAAATACATGAAAATGGTTAAAGGGGAAAAATTTAGAGTTGTGAGTATTTATTGGATGTTATGGAAGTATTTTACCGATTTGACCCACTTGAAATTGAATTGGTCTGTATGTGGCCCCTGAACTAAAATGATTGTTAATATCAGGGTTTCTGTGTGTCATTAAAAAGAATTAAAAGTCATTAAATAGATTTTGTGAAAATTAAGGCCTTAAATGGCATTAAAAAGCATTAAATTCGATGTCCAGAGGCATTAAAAAATTAAATACACTTGATGGGAAAAAAAAAGCATTGTTATTCATGATTTATTTTTATTATATAAACATTTCATAATTTTGATCGGAAGTATAGTGTGATGATTGACAGGCGGAACCCTTTAATTGGCTATTGTTTATAGCCGATACAGGAAGTCACAACACCAGATGCTCGGAATGCAACGTGCTGTGAGCGTGCTCATGCGAAAGAGCGGAGGGAATATTAGCAAATGTCGTAAAAATTGGAAAATGCAAGTTTCAGCGGAAGTGATTGGAGGAGGAACTATTCAGAACCTGGTTAAAGCCTGTCGACAGTAAACCGTCATAAAACTATATATAAAACTGTATCTCCGGTTGGACATGGGCATTAAATTTGTTTAAAGTGGCATTAAAAAGGGCATTAAAAAGCACTAAATTAGATATGCTGATACCTGCAGAAACCCTGAAAATCTCAGTGTACTTTTAACATTTCACAAAGTCTTCCCAAGGTACGGACTGGACCCTTTGGTGGGCTGGATTTGGCTCCCGGTCCACATGTTTGACACCCCAGCTCTACATGAATAAATAAGAACTAGAGAATACAGGGTGGGGAAGCAAAATGTACAATATGTTGAGGCAGGGATTGAAAGACAGTGTATGACCAATTAGTTTATTGAAAGTCATGAGAATTTATTTGCCACAAGAAAATTTACATAATAGAAAATGTTTTTATTCTATGTGTCCTCCTTCTTTCTCAATAACTGCCTTCACACGCTTCCTGAAACTTGCGCAAGTGTTCCTCAAATATTTGGGTGACAACTTCTCCCATTCTTCTTTAATAGTATCTTTAAGAAAGTCGACATTGCTGTGTGATGTTCTATTGGTAGCATGTTCTAAAACGTCCCAAATAGCAGAATCCAGAGGGTTTAGATCTGGGCTAGAAGGCGGCCATAAACATGATTCCCAAAAATTGCTCAAGTTGGATTTGTTGCTGTTGTCAACAAGTGTTTTGGTGTTCTTGTGTAAGATTTTAACTTCAAATCATATTTTACTGCATTTCTAACGGTCTTGTTGTCTACCTCAAGTTCAATTGCCATTTTTCTCATGGATTTGGTTGGATCCTTTAGGATTTTGGATTTGAGAGCTTTAATAAAAGCTTTGGTACATTTTTTGTTGCTTCCTCCACTTCCAGACTTTCTCTTAATAGTTTTGCTCATAGTCATTCTCTTCTTTCCATTATAAACAGTCTTTATGGACACTCCAACTATTTTTGAAATCTCCTTTGGTGTGACGAGTGCATTCAGCAAATCACACACTCTTTGACGTTTGCTTTCCTGATTACTCATATGGGCAAAAGTTTCTGAAAAGGTATGGATAATAGTGTTAGGTATGATTATGACATCAATGTATGTTTGGTTTCAAAATAATTGACGTAGTGCCTGCTGAGAAAAAAAACAACTAAATGTTCATTGTAAATTTTGCTTCCCCACCCTGTATAACTGAAAAGGTGAGAAACTATACCTTTTTAAAGCATATGTGTGGATTAGTGGTCGAAACATTATTGAACATTTCTGAAAAGCAGCATTTTAAACCACAGATGATGGTCTCGGTCTTAATATAAAACGCCTGCCATTCTTCTGTTATGTAAGATTTTATCGATAACAACACTATTATTAATTCCACTTGTCAGTCCAGTTCATCATCAATTTTCATGGCAATCTGTGTTGAAAACAATACACCTACACAGAGTTTTAAGAAACAATCCAACTGTTTTATTTGGTTCCAATGTTGTTTCCTTTTGCAAGTGCAGATGCATGAGTTTGATATCATTGTCAGAAAGAGAAAAGCCTGCACTGATAAACTCTGGAACATAGAATTCTGGTGGATGGAACAATTTGGAACCAGTCCACTCAAATTATTTTACTTTTTTAAAATTTTACTACTAATCCCAAAGTCCCAAATGTGATCTTACTTTGTTTGCCCCCCTGTTTTCAATCTTTCTCCTTAACAATCCCTGTCAGCTTTATCCAATAATTCAATTAATGTCACATAAAGTGAACATAAAAATAAGACAAATGAGTTGTGCTGGAAATTATAGCATAAACTGCATTGTATTTTAGATTATTTTGTGATAAATTTGTGATTTACATCCCGTCAGTCTAATCCAGATTCCAAAAATAAGTGTTGTCGTTTTACTTTTCTGTAAATCTGTATTGATAAGACAAGGATTTTTGGTGTAGAAACGTTGAGATTATTTGTATTTGAGGCTTTCACAAATATTCAACATTTTATTTATGAGTGTAGATGCTGGTTACAAACCCAAAGGCTCATTTTACTTTCATTTTCTGATTCACTGTGACTCATTCTCCTGCTAACATCATCCACTAAATAAATAGAATGCCCCATAAAAGAACTATGCACATAAAAAAACTATTATAATGTTGTCCGCGTCCATCTATATCTATATCCCCTTTGAGTCATATTGTAAAAGAAAATATTCATAGTTTTCATAGTGTTAATAAATTAAATCAGGCTGGTTTACTTTGCTGTGTTAATGTTTTTAAAGCTGATTATAAAAACACAACAAGCACAAAATTTTCTAGTCTCTCATCATGTATTCTGCCATATTTTTAGTAATTCTCTTCACAAAGAAACCTCTTAAATCACTACCTTCTTTAATGAGCATGTGTGTTTTGGTCTGTTTTTAGAATTAAAGCATTTCTAAGAACAATTATTTTTTCATGGAGGTCAGTGCAAATCGGATTTCAGATTACACTGAAAATGAACATTAGAAGAAAATATCTGGTATTAGTTTGTTTCATAAATCTGTGTTTCTTATCCATTTTAAACTGTTGTAAATGAGTTGACATGTTGTTAATATCACACACTGTTGAATAGATAAATGCTGTTGAATACAACTTTAAACTGCACAAAAAAACTATGCATTTCTACAGGGGTCAATTTTATCCAGTGGTATTTATGGGTATAAATGTCTTTACTTTTAATCAGGATTTATTTTCTCTATATTTAACAACAGGAGAAATGAAAAACTGAGGGGGTTTCATTAAAAAATGAATAAATGAATAAATACATAATAAATGCTGTGGGTAAATATGACCCGTTGGTGGTTCTGCGGTAACTGTAGTTTAAATTGTTGTAAATTTGGCTACATGTACATTAAGAGTAAGACAGTATATCACATATGTTGTATTATTTCAAAATATCAATATTTTTCATTAGATCTCGTCATACTTAAATCAATGTGTAAAAAATAAGACCAAAGTTAAAATTCTATGTACTTTTTCTGACACTTTTCCATCTCAAATCTTTGAAAATAACACCGCAGTTAAGGGAATAAATGCATAATCACTGGATATTTCATATTTGCGATTCATTGCATTTTTCACGATTTTCAGAAAGCAAAACCTCAATTATTAGAATTGATTTGATATAATTTTGCCTGTTCCTATTTGGCATCATTTTGCACCATTTTGACACCATATCTGTGTGCAGAAACATGGAAAACAAGCACAGATTGCGAATAAAAAATGAGCACAAAGTTAAGATTCTATGTATTTTTTCTTATTCTTTTCCATCCCGGTTCTTTGAAAATAACACCACAATTAAGGGAATAAATGTATAATCTGAGCCTGTTTTAGTTCCCCAGATAACAGATGATTATTTGGCAGTTTATCACCCATTGCACAATCACTACATCATGATAAAAATCCTCATCATAGGCAACAAATTGTGATGGCATCATGATTCCAGCCCCTAGTTTTTTGTGCCTCTGCCTTCATTATGTGTTGTATGTCTGTATAATCTACGTGCTTGTTTATTTCTCCGCCCGTTTGCTGGTTCATGCGCCTCCATTTCTGCGTCCAGATGGATGTGGGAGTGTGCCGACCGGAGAGCCAGCTACAGTGACAAACCCCGCGAGTACAGGCACCAGGGGAGGCTGCGATACAGGCTCCATCAGGTAATACAGAAGCGCAGAGCCCATCCACTCAACGGTGATGGGAACGGTAACAGAGAGCAGGACGTCGGCAGCTCAGAGGGCTCTCAGCACTACCACAAAGATCAATGGATTGTCTGAATGTGCCTCTCTCTGCCTAGAGTGCCAACCTTTACCCTTTAATATCCAGCTTTGTGTGAATAGGATGGACGGGCTACACACACACACATCGAAAACACTACCCGTAGCGTTTTAAAGGAGTGATATGTTGCTTTTTTTTTAATGGAATTATGCATTTTGAAACCTTTGAATTTATTCTGAATTTTCATCAACATCTAAATTAAATATAGGAAAAATACATGATTTACAGTGAAAAATGCAAATGGATGGATGCAATGCATAATATTATAAGCTGTGATAAATCGCTTAAAGGAGTGATGTTTGGCTTTTTTTAATTGAATTATGCATTTTTAAACATTTCCCTGTGATCTACATGAACTGTAAATGCTGTTTGGGTCTAAATTCTTTATTAATTCAACTCCACAGGTCCATCTTCAACAATATTTCTGACTAATGACACGAGACAGGCCGTTTTGAGCGCTGGCCCTTTAAATGCAAATGAGCCACTTCAAGCCCCACCCCCAGGTTGCTGACTGTGCTTTCTGTCCCGTTCAGCCACTTGTGTTCGTTAATACAACCAACAACTGAACATTTTAGGTAACTGGCTTAAAGTTTGGACATATTTTCAGTTTTTACTACAACCACTGCTGCTGACAAACAATTATGTCGCACTCTGAGAAATGTTCGTCGAAAGTCTTGACCTTATATGTGCAAATGTCATGACGTAACTAGTTATAGACGTAACAAATTAGGCAGGAATTGAAGCGGGTTGTAGAAATCCACTCAATTTTTGCCAGAATTAATATAAAGATAGCTTTGCAGCACCTGGAGGGTTCAAATTCAAACTTTCTGAACTATTAGGGTCCAAATACACAAATAAATGAACCAAAGACTAATTAAAGTGGGTTTTGCAAAATATGAGCCCTTGAATCCCAGTTGCCCCTCTTACTTAAGGCAGCCACAGTTCTGTCTGTGTTTTTTTTTTTTTTTTTAAGTTCCATCGGTGTTGCCATGGTAATACTACGCATCGCTTGTAGCAATATGCACATTCTATACATCCATGTGACTAGAAGAACATCACCTTAAAGTTAAACAAAACCAATTGTTTTGTTGTACCTTTGGTGTTTTCTGATCATAACTTGGTTTAAATGAATGAAGCTTCTGCTATTGGCTAATCCGTTGTTTTGTGTTACATTGAAATGATTCCCACTGGAAACAAATGGCCCCAGGGTTACATATTAACCCTTTACTGCCTAAATATATTTCCAATTATAGAAAAAAAATAAATAAATACTGCTATTGGCTAATCCGTTGTTTTGTGTTACATTGAAATAATTCCCACTGGAAACAAATGGCCCCAGGGTTTAATATTAACCCTTTACTGCCTAAATATATTTCCAATTATAGAAAAAAAAATACTTATATTGTCGCTGTGCTCCTTCATTAAGCAGACATTGTTGATTTGAATATGGGAACTACAACAACTATGATGCAATTTAGTGAAATTAGGCAAAACTGTGATAATAGTAATTAAACAGAGAGAGATTCTTAATCTCAGTGAGGTTTTCCTGGTTAAATAAAGGTAAAATAAAATAAAATAAAAAAGAAATTTTCTAATCTCGGGTGTGTAGATTATTTTAGTGATGCTGCTGTTGATCAGATATTCCAGTCAGCAATCTAAACAAAACAAAACTGATCCAAAAATCAGTAGACTGTCATGAGATTAATAATACCATTACAGAAACAGGGCTTTGAAATTGATTTGTGAATGTCAGGGATCATAGAAAACCAGGGAACATATGTAGATCCACAAAAAGCATTGAACAGGACCTCATTACATAAACGGTGGAATATTGAGGCGAATTCACAACAATGGGTGGGCAGATCAGACCGACATCTGACACTGGAGCTCCCCCCACCCTCCCCCTCCTCCCTCCTCTACACACTCCCACCACCCCCATACTCATCCCCAATCCTTTCCCTTCATTGACCCGCCCATCCTCCTCATCTAGCTGCTTTTGTTTCACACAAATGTTGATCCCTGGAGGCTGGCTCAGTCCTCTGAGTCCTCTTCCACTGCAGTAAGGTGAACACAGGGTAGAACCAGGCTCTTTCACCACTGACACAATTTAGGACAAAAGCAGCAGAGAGTCGACCAGTCTAATATTAACAAAAGTGCCAACAGTTGTAGCATTATATTCATATAAACTCTCCTTTTACTGTTGTTGTGTTTGTCTCCCATCTGTACTGTATGACATACTGCAATTCTACTTCTACTTCTACATCCAGAACATACAAACTAGTCCTGCCAATGTAAATTACACATTATCTCTGGAGTTTGCAGTCCTTTACACAGAGCCCACTCACTGGGGCTATGACTCAAAGCAAGTCAAACCATTATTTATTTATTTTTTTTTCCTGTTGCCTTATGGATACATCGCGCTTGTCTACGTCTTTAACCCATAAAGACCCAAACATCCACCACCGACCAAAAGTATCTACTGATTTAACCCTTTCATGCATGAATTATGAGAATCTTAATCAAAAATTTTTTCTGAGTGTTTTTATTCCTCTTTAGGCATGAAAAAAAAACAATGTGATTGAAAATTTTCCTCTAAAAAAAATAAATAAATAAAAATAATTTTAAAAATTAAAAAAATAATAATAATAATGAAAAAAAAAAAATGCTTATGAACCTATTTTTCATGAAGTTGCAAAAATTGTCCACTCAGCTGGACACCACATGTTTAATTTTTGACGCACAGAAACATGTATTTATTGATAAATTGTGTGAAAACTATGGGGAGGGCTTGTGATTCTGGGGGTTTATGCTCAGGAGAGATCTACATAATGTTACCAATTCATGTCAGAAAAGATATGTAGTGTCTTAAAACTTTAATAAAGATATGTGTAAAAAAACAAACAAAAAAACAAAAAGAACAACAAAATCCATTAATATACAGAAGACCAGCTGTAGAATAGCTATCCACTGCAGTGACCACTATGCATGAAAGGGTTAAACGATCTAATACCTGTTGATAGACTAATCCTCTCAATAAATGTAAATAACTGGTGTAAAAGTAAAATACAGCTCATCATCTTTTCATGGTCATCAGATTTGGACATTTTGAGGCTCTGTAGTTACCGTGGAAACATCATCATCTTCTACAACATTGATTCACTAGTAAAACCCATGGAGTTTGATCAATGACAGTGGATGGAGGCACTTGGTTTTTGTTCAGTTAATGATATATTTGCTGAAAAAGTCAGTTTTTCATCAGTTTTCTCTATTGATATAATATCCCTCAACTTTAATCTGAGCTTTTATGAACATCTACATGATCAGTAAATTAAACATAAGAAAATACTGGATTTTCACTGAAAATTCACAAAATACAGAGGATAATATTACAATAAATTATGATAAATCACTTAAGAAAGGTTAAATAAAGAGAAAAATTTGTTTGAGAACTACTGCAAAAGTCGCACTAGGTCTTTATGTGTTAAGAACAGAGATTTTTCTCTGCGAATGAATGAGGGAGTCTCCACAACACCCTATTTTCTTGCACACATCATCTAGAAAAAATGCGGACAGCTGATTCGCACGAACGTCGCAGGGTAATCTGGTTAATGCAGTTTTATAGACAACTACTGATGCCTACAAAGACTCTGGTACTGTGGAATATGGGGGTTTTGTTAAGTTTAAAGCACATGAAAAGTAGGTTAGAAGATGATCTTAACCCATAAAAACCCAAACAACCACCAGCGACCAAAATCATCTACTGATGTAAAATGTTTAATACCTGTTGATCCACTAATCCCATCAATCCATTTAAATGGTGTAAAATACAGCTTGTCATCTTTTCATGGTCATCAGATGTGACCCATTTGGATGTTCGGATGCTCCGTAGTGAACATGGAAACACCGTCATCTTCTACAGCATTGATTTTCCAGTAAGACCAAAGAAGTTGGATCAATGACAGTGGATGGAGACACTTGATTTATGTTCAGTTAATAATATATTTTACTGAAAAAGTCACTTTTTCTGCAGTTTTTTCTGTATTTGATACAATAATGCTCAACTTTACTCCGGTGCTTAATGAACATCTACATGGTCAGTGAATTAAATATAGGAAAATACATGATTTTCATGGGAAAAAAATGTAAAATACAGAGGATAATATTGTAATAATTAGTCATAAATTATTTAAGAAAGGTTAAATATAGAGAAAAAAATAATTCGGGAACTGCTGCAAAATTACCCCTGGGTCTTTATGGGTTCAAGGACAAATCTATCTATCTATCTATCTATCTATCTATCTATCTATCTATCTATCTATCTATCTATCTATCTATCTATCTATCTATCTATCTATCTAGTATGAGAAGTCAAAACTTTATTCTCTGACATGGTCGCTATATATCTGAGCATGAAGGTGTCAAAACAAATGAGCTATTACTGAGCTTAATTCGATAAACAGATGTATTGCCATGTACACTTATCATCACAAACATCCATTAACGTCTGAGCTTTTAATCAGAGACCTGTGAATCTATCAATCATGACCAGTTCAATAATTTCTCAACTGAAAGGCGTCTGTGTCTGCCTCCTGGGTATTAAAGCAAAGCGACTTTTAATTAAAGACATATTGGATTTATAGAGCAATATAGAGCACTGTCATTTGCTAGTATGTTGAAAATATTACACATATTACAAATATAGCATGTTAAGTGGATGTCTATGAAGAGCTTTTGTTACTTTACACATATGAAGCACATAATTTGAACCATTTGGTTGGTGAATAGGAACAAATAGCACCTTAGAGCGCATACAGATACTTAACTAAATTAACAGAGCGCAAAATTTACAGGGTTTTCCCTACGTTTTTAGCTGCTGTTTGGATTTCAGCATTTAACCTGAGTTTTTGGTGAACTTTGGAACATATGCGGGGTTTTGGAAAGAGAAGACATTATGTTTTTCATTAAAATTTATAATTCTGTTTTACGCAGAGCTACACGATATTGCCAAAAAGTTAAACCACATTATTTTTCAATGTTAAGAATTATTTGCACTTTTAATCAAATGTTTTAAGGCTACATGATGACAAAATATGATACACAAATACTCCTTTTTTGCTAAAATTATCGGCCATATCTGACTGGAGAAACATATAACATACATATTCACATATACTGTATATTCACAGTTAATATATTAGCAAGAAAGGTCTCCAGAGGAATAATCTCTGAATAATTTTCAGAAAGTAAAACCTCAAACATTAGAACAGATTTGATATAATTTTGCCCAGTCCTATTTGGCATCATTCTGCATCATTTCAGCACCATATCTGAGAGTAAAAAAATATTCAAAAAGCTTCAAAAGAAAAAGAGGAGTCAAGATATTGTTTTGATCAGGACAAGTTATTTACCTTTGATACCTTCCACATTGGCTTTATATTAATTTGACCTAGATGATGTAATCCTTTCCACCCAGTTTCCTCCATAAAACAACTTTGCTGGGTAACAAATGAATAAGCCTAATTTTGTTCTATTGCCATTTACATCTGGACGAAGTTTGATCTTGACATTTTATTCCCTTTTACTGACTTCTTTCTTCTTTCTTATGCAGATTGTTTTGATTCTACAGCATCCGCATGCATAAAGCACTTTGTTTAGAAAAGTGCAATTTAACCCATAAAGACCCAAATGTCCATCAGCGACCAAAACCATCTACTGATCTAAACTGTTTAATACCTGTTGATAGACTAATCCTATCAATACATGTAAATAATTGGTGTAAAATACAGTTTGTCATCTTTTCATGGTCATCAGATATGACCCATTTGGATGTTCAGAGGCTCTGTAGTTACCATGGAAACAATGTCATCTTCTACAACATTGATTCACCAGTAAAACCCAAAGAGTTGGACTATGTTCAGTTAATGATAGATTTTGCTAAAAAAGTGACTTTTTCTTCAGTTTTCTCTTTTTTCTGATATAATATCCCTCACCTTTGATCTTATCTTTTCCGAACATCTATATGATCAGTGAATTAAATATCAGAAAATGACTGATTTCCACTGAAAAAACACAAAATACAGAGGATGATATTGTAATATATGGTGATAAATCACTTAAGAAAAGTCAAATATAGAGAAAAAACTATTTTGGAACTGCCACAAAAGTAGCACTATGTCTTTATGGGATAAATTAAACATTATTTACTTTTTTTGCTTAACCCATAAAGACCCAAACCTCCACTGGCGACCAAAACCAATCAGAATTTCTGATCCACTAATCCTATAAATACATGTAAATAATTGGCATAAAATACAGTTTGTCATCTTTTCATGGTCATCAGATATGACCCATTTGGACGTTCAGAGGCTCTGTAGTTACCATGGAAACACTGTCATCTTCTACAACATGGATTCACCAGTAAAACCCATAGAGTTGGATCAATGACAGTGGATGGACACACTGGGTTTACGTTCAGCTGTTGAATTTTTTGCTGAAAAAGTAACTTTTTCTTGAGACAAAAGTCTGTTTCTAATATAATTACCCTCAACTTTAATGTGAGCTTTAATGAACATCTACATGATCAGTGAATTAAATGTAGGAAAATGCTTGATTTACACTGAAAAACTAGTCTTTATGGGTCAAATTAAGCACTACTTACGTTTTTGCTTAACCCATAAAGACTCAAACCTCCACTGGCAACCAAAACATAAGAATTTCTGATCCACTAATACTAACAATACATGTAGATGTAGATGTAGATAATTGGTATAAAAGGCCATTTGTCATCTTTTCATGGTCATCAGATATGACCCATTTGGACGTTCAGAGGCTCTGTAGTTACCATGGAAACACGTCATCTTCTACAGCATTGATTCACCAGCAAAACCCATAGAGTTGGATCAATGACAGTGGATGGACACACTGGGTTTATGCTCAGTTATTGAAATTTTTGCTGAAAAAGTCACTTTTTCTTGAGTTTTGTCTGTTTCTAATATAACTACCCTCAACTTTAATGTGAGCTTCAATAAAAATCTACATAATTAGTAAATTAAATGTAAGAACATACTGGATTTACACTGAAAAACCACAAAATACAGAGGATAATATTATAATGAATGTTTATAAATGACTTAAGTGTAGAAAAAAAGTGCCACAAAAGTAGCGGTGAGGTATTTATGGGTTAATGGGTGACAGTGTAGCTTTCTTTACATACACTCTGCATGCTATAGGTGGGTCAGTGGTTTTATGTTCTGTAGGTGGGGTCTGGAAACCATCTGTGGGACTCCTGGAGGTGCATAGCATTACAGTATTTTTATTTTTTTTTTAGCCTTTTTGTTATCTGCTTCTAACACTATGGACAAATATCAACTGCGTAAAGTGGTTCGTTCTGACGCAAACTGTGCCAATATGTGCGTAAAACCTCCGTCGGAGTGTCCGGAGGGTGCGGGGGTCTTTACCTGAGCTGTCCATGGTGCTGCAGTCGTCCTCCCTCAGCGGGCCTGCCTTCGCTCCAACGGTGGCCGCGGTGGAGCCTCCGTGCGCGCTGCCGCTGCTCCCTCTGCCGATACCGAAGCTATCTCCGCCGCTATCGACCAACTGCAAAGATTCATAGCCATCGTAACTGGTCTTTTTCTTGTAGGCCCCCAACAAGCTCATTACCGAAGGACACAAGAGGAAGAAGGAGAGGGGAGGGGGGGGAGGTAACTAAAACACAAAAGAAGCCCCGTATATGTGGTGCGTCGCCGCCGCTTCAGCCGCTTCAGCCGCTGCCACTGCCGCTGCCGCTGCCGCCGCTTCTGGAGCTACAACTGCTGCCTGCACATGTCCGAGGAGAGGAGGACGAGTCCCCTCTGTTTTCTGGAGGAATAAATAAATTCTGCTGCCCGGCGGCCTGGTCTCTCTCTCTCTCTCTCTCTCACTCCCTCCCTCTCTTCCCCTCTCTCTCTCTCTCTCTCTCTCTCTCTCTCTCTCTCTCTCTCTCTCTCTTCGTCTAGTCTCCTCTCAGCTCCGCATTTTACTACGACGCTGCTTCTGCCGCTGCTGCTGCCGCTGTAGTCCCCGAATTAGTTAAAGGGAAATCCACCCCAACACACTGTCCTATCATGTTATCCCTGCGTGTGGAGTTGTGAGGACGAGCTGGCATTGGACCGCATCAAAAACCAAAGAGACCCGCATTAAAGACCCAGTGCTATTTTTGTGACAGTTCCCAAATGATTTTATTTAGATGATTTTATTGATTTGATTTAGGTTTTATCTATTCTTCTGTATTTTTATCTATTTATTTATTTGTTTATTTATATGTTTATTCATTCATTCATTTATTTATTTATTTGTTTAATTTTTTTACAGTTCTATGTCTTTTAATCTATTCTCGTATTTTACTCTGTTATTTTGTTTTTTTTATTTATTCTTCTGTACAGCACTTTGGTCCACTCTGGTTGTTCTGAAGTGCTTTACAAATAAAGTTGGGTTGGATTGGATTGGGTTGGAAACCTACGCATTCTCGACCTTTCGCGTGTTATTCAACGCCATTTGATTGCATGTCAATTTACGCCAAGATGTCCGGGTCACAAAACCCCAACCCTGAGACTAACCCCAACTCTAATACTAACTGTAACCCTAACCCTAAGACTAACTGTAACCCTAAGACTAACCCTAACCCTGAGACTAACCCCAACTCTAATACTAACTGTAACCCTAACCCTAAGACTAACCTCAACTTTAACACTAACTGTAACCCTAACTCTAAGACTAACTGTAACCCTAAGACTAACCCTAACCCTGAGACTAACCCTAACTCTAAAACTAACTGTAACCCTAAGACTAACCCTAACTCTAATACTAACTGTAACCCTAACCCTAAGACTAACTGTAACCCTAAGACTAACCCTAACCCTGAGACTAACCCTAACTCTAATACTAACTGTAACCCTAACCCTGAGACGAACCCTAACTCTAATACTACCTGTAACCCTAACTCTAAGACTAATCCTAACTCTAACACTAACTGTAACCCTAACTCTAATACTAACTGTAACCCTAACTCTAACACTAACTGTAACCCTAACTCTAATACTAACTGTAACTCTAAGACTAACCCAAACCCTGAGACTAACCCTAACTCTAAGACTAACCCTAACCCTGAGACTAACCCCAACTCTAATACTAACTGTAACCCTAACCCTAAGACTAACTGTAACTCTAACTCCAAGACTAATCCAAACCCTGAGACTAACCCTAACTCTAATACTAACTGTAACCCTACGACTAACCCTAACCCTGAGGCTAACCCCAACTCTAATACTACCTGTAACCCTAACTCTAAGACTAATCCTAACTCTAACACTAACTGTAACCCTAACTCTAACACTAACTGTAACCCTAACTCTAACACTAACTGTAACCCTAACTCTCATATTAACTGTAACCCTAACTCTAAGACTAACTGTAACCCTTACCCTGAGACTAACCCTAACTCTAATACTACAGTAACTGTAACCCTAACTCTAATACTACCTGTAACCCTAACTCTAAGACTAACCCTAACTCTAACACTAACTGTAACCCTAACTCTAATACTAACTGTAACCCTAAGACTAACCCTAACCCTGAGACTAACCTTAACTCTAATACTAACTGTAACCCTAAGACTAACCCTAACCCTGAGACTAACCCTAACTCTAATACTACCTGTAACCCTAACTCTAAGACTAACCCTAACTCTAACACTAACTGTAACCCTAACTCTAATACTAACTGTAACCCTAAGACTAACCCTAACCCTGAGACTAACCCTAACTCTAATACTAACTGTAACCCTAAGACTAACCCTAACCCTGAGACTAACCCTAACTCTAATATTAACTGTAACCCTAAGACTAACCCTAACCCTGAGACTAACCCCAACTCTAATACTAACTGTAACCCTAACTCTAAGACTAACCCTAATATTTCCCAAGTGATTTAACACCATTTATTATAAAATAATTCTCTGTATTTTGCATCTTTTCTATGAAAATCAGGTATTTTCCTATATTTACTTTTCTGATCAGGATGGGTGAAAAGTAACTAGGCATTAAAAAATGCTACTTAAATCCATATTGCTATTACAAATTTATTGAAACAAATGATTTATGTTTTTTTTTTTTTACATGGGGAAATGAAAGTAAATCTTCATATTTCAACATAAGCACCAGTGGTGTCAACCAGTTTTCTCAAACAGCCAGGGATGGAATATATATGTATGAGAAATAAGAAAATAAGAAATCCCCATTAGTGTTGTCTGTTTAAAAAATGTTGTCATCATGACTTAAATGATACTAAAAATTCTATAAGCAGTTTCTAAAGCCTAGTTACTTTTCACCCACCCTGTAGATGACCATAAAAGCTCAGATTAAAGTTGATGGTTATTGTATCAAAAACAGAAAAAAATGAAGAAACGTGACATTTTCAGTCAAGTCTATCAATAACTGAACATAAACCAAGTATCTCCATCCACTGTCATTGATCCAACTCCATGGGTTTTACTGGTGAATCAGTGTTGTAGAAGATGACAGTGTTTCCACGGTAACTACGGAGCCTCTGAATGTCCATATGTGCCATATCTGATGACCATGAAAAGATGACAAACTGCATTTTACACCGGTTATTTGGATGGATTGATAGGATTAATGGATCAACCGGTATTAAACATTTTAGATCAGTAGATGGTTTTGGTCACCAGTGGATGTTTGGGTCTTTATGGGTTAAAAACATGCATTAAAAATCTACAAAGTAATTTGGAAGTTAATAGATAATGCGATTTATAGCTGCAACATTAACTCACATACATTCAGAAAAATTGCTGCCCTTGAAATCTAGACAGAAGCAAAACAGATGATAGATGATAAAGGTGGCAAAAACAGTAATAACACTAACAATAGGCCGTGTCATCTATTATAATAACAGAAGTTCCCAGAGGTAAAGTGTTTAGACTAGTCAGGCGTATATTAAGAAGCCTCTCTTGATATGACCTGCTTTCTTGAAACGAAGTCTGCGCCATAATAGGGCAAAATTTCTCATTTGAGACCAGGACTTAAGTGGAACAAGGACCTCGAGCTGAATCAGAGCAGAAGATTAAAATGAGGGGAGCACTGTAGTCAGCATTATAAGACAACAGCACCATGCTTTGTCAGAAAAAGGAAAGTGACTCTGCATCATGGAGGATTTTCTCAAACCCACAGCAGCAGCAGCAGCAGCAGCAGTGTTGCTTTTTAATCGATTCTTAATAGCATGTTTAATATTTAACCGAAACATAAATGATTTTATTCCCAGTTGTGTTATAAACAGACAAAACACTGACGACTGATGGCGTGCTTCCTTCCTTGGCCTAGTCCCCTGGCAACGGAAACCCAGCGTGGTTCTGAAAAGAGGACATGAGCCTGGGAAACTCTTTTAGGACAGCAGACGGGAGCTCAAAGCGCAGCGGGAACGGAATGTCCAAAAAGGGAGGAACGATACCCCCGGCATAACCGGACGCAAAGCGCTGCCGCTCCATTGTTGCCACTGAGCTTCCTGTCTTGTTTCTAAATGTCTGTATTTACTCCTTGATGCCCTTGTGAATGTGAATGTTTAGGACACAGCCAGCAGGTGCAGCACAGGCATCGTAATGTGGGTGGAAAAGTCACAATGGGCAACAGTTTGACCTCTGTGTCTTCACTCCAACATTTATAGCTATATAATATGGATGATATGATGGGATGGATGAGCAGTGAAGAAATATGGGGTATAGTCTTAGATCATAGAGTAAGTGAGTGTGTGTCCTTAACCCAGTGTTTTTCAATCTTGGGGTCGGGACCCCACACGGGGTCGCCTGGAATTCAAATGGGGTCGCCTGAAATTTCTAGTAATTGATAAAAAATTAAGAAAAACTTCTTAATAAAATAATTTATGATGAATTGACAGAGACAATTCCAATCCATAAAAGACATGACAAACTATGAAGCTGAAACTGAAGCACTGTGGTTCTGTTTATCTGTCAAATGTTCATTGTGGTCGGTTTCAGATGTTCTTTCATAATTCATAGTTTGAGTTGTTTGTTCAGTATTAATTGTCAGCCTTGTAAATCCAAGCTGGACTGACTATACATATCCTGACCAAGGAAAATCAAATTCTCACTTTGTGCAATAATCTACACCTGGCTTTTCTGCCTCCATCCATAATAATATACATTATTTAGACTAAATGTCATCAAAAATTAACATTTATTTGCAACATAGTGTAGCAAACTATTACATGATCAAAAACAAATTAATTTTAGCCAAAAAATGTCTCTGTTTTGAAAGTCTGGGGTCACCAGAAATTTGTGATGTTAAAATGGGGTCACGAGCCAAAAAAGGTTGGGAACCACTGCATTAACCCATTAAGACCCAGTGATACATTTGTGGAAGTTCCCGAATGAATTTTTCTCTCTATTTAACCTTTTTCAAGTTATTTATCACCATTAATTATAATATTATCTTTCATGTTTTGCATTTTTCAGTAAAAATCAGCTTTTTTCCTATATTTGATTCACTGATCATGTAGATGTCCATAAAAGCTCAGAGTAAATTCAAAGGTTATTAGATCAAAAATGAGGGAAAAGTGACTTTTTCAATGAAATCTATCATTAACTGAACATAAAACAAGTGTGTCCATCCACTGTCATTGATCCAACTCCATAGGTTTTATTGGTCAATCAATGTTGTAGAAGATGACGCTGTTTCCATAGTAACTATGGAACCTCTGAATGTCCAAATACGTCCAAATAGGTCATATCCGATGACCATGAAAAGATGACAAACTGTGTTTTACACCAGTTATTTACAAGTATTGATAGGATTAGTGGATCAACAGGTATTAAACCGTTTAGATCAGTAGATGCTTTTGGTCCCTAGTGGACATTTGGGTCTTTATGGGTTAATGAGGTCAATGTCACACTTGTCTTATATCAGAAACACTGTAACACATGATTTGTATGAATGTACAAAACAAACCCATGTTCTCCTCATATCTGATGTGCACGGGCCTTGATTTGATGTTGATTCTTCATTGTTTTGAAGATTCCATGGGTTTGATGTAGAGGTAAACAGATTCATTAATGACCAACTGGCTGATGTTTGACCGATTATGAAGCTATACAAATGATCAATATCACGTTCTATTGTGTCCAATGATTAATGTCAGACTTCACAAATAGAATTTTTAACTTTAACCCTTAAAGTCCTATAACTGTTTTTTTTATTAAATAATGACAACTCCAAATTTTTCTTTGTTGTAGTGTAAAAAAAAGTTACATTACATGAAAATGTTTACATTTACAAACTACCGTTTCACAAAAAATGTGAATAACCTGAAAAACCATTAACATCCTAAAATGTCTTTAAAAAAATTAAGTATAATCATACCAATATACCGTCTGTTATTAAATATTTTGTGTATTTGTAGATTCATTGAGCTGTAAGTTGTAAGTTGGACCTGGATGACCTTTGACCCCACGGTGATGGGAGAGTGGTTGGTGGGTCCTCTTGTTATGCGTGTATAAATGAGTTGATGAGGCATAATATTGTTAAATTTGCACTTATTTTTCTTAAAAAATTCTAAATTGTTCATAATTCTTCAAGTTATTCACATTTTTAAAAGGACAATGAGTAGATGTAAATATTTTCAGAATGTAATTTTATATTTTTCACTCAAAAACATAAGAAAACTTGGAGCTGACATTATTTATATATTATTATGCTATTATTTTACTGGTCCGGCCCACTTCAGATCATGTTGGGCTGAATGTGGCCCCTGAACTAAAATGAGTTTGACAGCCCTGCTGTAATGTTAAAGTAGTGAGAGCTGCTTCTTCTCTTAAAAGAAACTCTTTCACTTGTTCATTGCTTTTCCCATCATCCTCAAGGATAGATAAAGGATTAATGATTATCCCTGTGAGTTAAAGCAAAATCCAGGAATCTGCCAGATCAGCGACTCAGACTCAATAACCAGGCCGACAGTGGAAGTAGGTTTGTGGTTAAATCTGTGAGACTTATATCCTGTAATCCATGGGTTCTTGTTCTGTAATAAAAAAAAATCTAAGCCCATGAATAGACAGTGGAATATGTCAAATCATGTATGTCACTGTCAATGCAGGTGTCCTACTTTAACCCATAAGGACCCAGTGTTACTTTTGTGGCAGTTCCCAAATGATTATATTCTCTATATTTAACTATCCTTAAGTGATTTGCCATTTATTGTAATATTATCTTCTGTATGTTGTGTTTTTTTCAGTGAAAATATAGTATTTTCCTATATTTAACTCACTGATCATGTACATTTTCATAAAAGATCAGATTAAAGTTGTTGTTTCTTTTATTATTTATTTATTTATTTGCACATACAAATATAAAGTAAGACAAATACATGTACATATCTCTCTTGGTAGAGAGAAAGGTACGAAAATGTGCAGGTGAGGTCGGAAACCCGAATTGCTTATAGAATGACCTCACCTTGACCTAGCAATATTTTAAACAAAATACTGTAAAAGAATGTAATTTGCATACCTTCCACAAAGTAGAGGGATAAATGAAAATGACATAAAAGTAAGAAATGATGGTTGTATATCTATAAACATCATTTCTCTCTAGTTGTGGATTATTATATCAAAAATAGAGAAAACTGCAGAAAAAGTGACTTTTTCAACAAAATCTATCTTTCACTGAACATAAACCAACTGTGTCCATCCACTGTCATTGAGCCAATGCCATGCTTTTTATTGGTGAATCAATGTTGTAGAAGATGACGGTGTTTCCACGGTAACTATGGAGCCTCTGAACGTCCAAATGGGTCATATCTGATGACCATAAACAAATGACAAACTGCATTTTACGCCAAATATTTACATGGATTGATAGGATTAATGGATTGACAGTGATTTAACTTTTTATATCAGTAAATGATTTTGGTTGCCATTGGATGTTTGTGTCTTTATGGGGCACTCAGAGGCTCCATAGTTACTGTGGGAACACCGTCATCTTCTACAACATTGATTCACCAGTAAAACCCATGAAGTTGGATCAATGACAGTGGAATGAGACACTAGGTTTATATTCAGTTAAAGATAGATTTTGCTGAAAAAGTCACTTTTTCTGCAGTTTTCCCTGTTTCTGATATTAGAACCTCTGAATTTACTCTGAGCTTTAATGAACATCTACATCACAGGTGCCAAATATGTGGCCCTAGGGCCAAAACCAGCCCGCCAAAGGGTCCAGTCCGGCCCCTTGGATGAATTTGTGAAATGCAAAAATTACACTGAAGATATAAACAATCAAGGATGTTAAAATCATTTTAGGTCAATTCAGTCTCAAGTGGGTCAGACCAGTAAAATACTATACTATCATAATAACCTATAAATAATGAAAACTACAAATGTTTCTCTTTGTTGTAGTGTAAAAAAAGAAGTAAAATTACACAAAAATGTTTACATTTACAGACTAGCCTTTTGCAAAAAATGTGAACAACCTGAAAATTCTTTAGAAAAATAAGAGCAATTTGAACAATATTACACCTTAGTTTATCATTTATACATATGCATCACAACTTACAGATCACAATGGATCTGCAAATACACAAAACATTTAGTAAGAGGCAGAATATTGGTAAAATTCCACATACTTCATATTTGTTTATGTTATGTTCAAGTACAGCTCGTAGATGTAAACATTTTCATAACGGAATCTAACTTTTTTTTCACTCAAAAACATAGAAAAAAACTTGGGTGTTGACATTATTTATCAGTTCTTATCCTATTATTTATATTATTCTAATGGTCCGGCCAACTTTATATCATATTAGGCTGTATGCAGCCCCTAACTAAAATGAGTTTGACACCCCAGATCTACATGATCAGTGAAATAAATATAGGAAGATACATGATTTACACTGAAAAAACTCAAAATAAAGAGGGTAATATTACAATAAATGGTTAAAAATCACTTAAGAAAGATTAAATATAGAGAAAAATTTACACAAAAATAGCACTGGGTCTTTATGGGTTAAGGACTGGAAAAATGGAGCAGTGAATCTAGTTAAAATCATGCTTGTAGATAAAAACTGTAGATTAACCCTTTCATGCATAGTGGTCACTCCAGTGGACAGTTCTTCTCCAGCTGTTCTCTTGTATATTCATGGGTTTTGTTGTTTTAGTTCCATATCAGCCAACACAATGGACGCTTATACACCATCTCATACACTGACATTCAGACCATGACTGTAACTTTACTGTTCTAGATAACCCTGATCTGCACTAACATGTTTGAGTGTAAAAAAATTGCTAATTGTTATTAGACTGTGATTAATAGTTTTGTTTTTAAGCAAAAAGTTGCGGGGTTTTTTTGCATATTATCCTCATGCAGGTATGTTAAAATGTGAGAAAACATCGGATTAGCGGCATTAGAATGTTTTTATTTCATAGTTTTCACACAGTATATCAGTAAATACATGTTTCTTTGCTTCTAAAATTAAATGCATGGTGTCCAGCTGAGTGGACATTTTTTTAACTCTACACTCTCAAAAATAGAGGTACGAGATCAGAACATTTATGTACCTATAAGTACATTTTTTAAGAAGGTTCTCTCAAAAGTACAATATTGGTCTTTAGGAGGCCAGAATTGCACCTTTAGAGTATGAAAAAGGGTCCAAAATTATGTAAAGTACAAATTTGTACTATAAGGTACCCTGCAGCATTAAAAAAGGTGTGTAGACCATGAGAATAGGCTATAGGCTAGGAGAACTGAACAGTAGGCCTAATTATAGTTCAAACATTAGGCATAGCACATTATTTATTATATATCATACTGTAATTACTCTATATTATATTTAATAATCATTTGTGTTTTAATTTAATAGCCCAATTAGCTCATTGATTATAGCTTAATAATTTATTTAGCTTATTAGAACCTCTGCCATAATCTCTGTTTTATCCAGTTTTCATTCACACCTCCGTGTCTTGATGTTGTAGCTTGCCTATGCCGTTTTATGTTTTTTTTTTCTGTTTGTCCACCGGTTCAAACTTTAATCATCATGGCATTATCAACTATATGAGAGTTTTCTTTCTATGTAAAGTACTTAAGGTACAAAAATGGACCATTTCGAAAGGGTACAGAAATGTCTCTCAAAAAAGCGACAAGCATTTGTACCTAGGGATGGGAATCGTTAAGAATTTAACGATTCCGATTCCATTATCGATATTGCTTATCTATCCGACTCCTTATCGATTCTCTTGTTAATTCTCATTGAGTGAGGGAATAAAAGAGTACAAACGGGTGTGTTTGCATTAACTGTCTTTTATATTTCCATCTGCACAAAAAATATACCATATACAGTATGTACAAATCAGTGGCGATTTCTCATAGACTGCAAGGGAAGCCCGGCTTCCCCTAAAATTACGAAAATTAAATGGTTAAATATGTTGGGTTGTGTTGACATTTTATTAACTACAAATGCGTTAGAACACGTTCATCTCACAGATGAGTTCGTTCAGAATCAGCTTTATCACAAACCAACAGACGCGATGTTGTTCACTTCTCCTCCATTCCCGTTGCGCTGTTTTCTCCTCCATCTCTGCTCAGTGCATTTGTCCGTAGACTGTGGGCGTCTCTGGGCTTCAATGGGAATGAATGGAACAGTTTTTTTTCATTGCGTCAAAACTGGACGGTAACTGGATAAATGCCACGATGTTGTCCCGCCCCCGGACGCCGGGTGTCTCTGGGGGTGAATGGAGCTGTGGGCGGAGCTCGGCCGGGCTGGACGCCAGAATCCCATGTGAACATGATCAGTGAGTTAAATGATCGGTCAAAAGGCTGAACCCCGTTTGATTGACAGCTGTTTTCAGATCTGCTCCTTCACTGACACAGTTCAGTTTAATACCGTCGCACATTCTGCTGTGAATTCAAGAGAGAAACTACTACGAAATTACTCATTCATTTCTTGCACTGTAAATAAAACCCACTCATTGTACTTCCTTGTTTCAATTTAACATAATTTCAGCGTTTTCTTGTTTCAGTTACATAATTTAATCATTTCTTGTTCGAGTTTAATATTGTTTTGTAGATAGTTAAATCAATCAAACTGTCGGCTAGGTCACAGTGAAAGGAGCATCTGTAGTTTAAAAAGGCTGAAGTCTTACACCCACAATACAATGGGCCAAGGCAATCTAAGCAGCCCAGCTCTGCTGGACATTCAGAGGACACTGGTCCAGTCCCTGGGAAAGACGCCTACTTGGTACGATAAGGTCACTGACCATTTTCTTAATTCTTTTTTTTTTTTTTTTTTTTGTTTTGTAAGCCGACAATGAGCTTCCCCTGTCTGAAAGACAAGCAGCCGCCACTGGTACAAATAATAAGAACAGATGATGCCGGTGTGGGATAAAATATGGACCTTGTAAAATTTGGACCTATTTGGAATTTGCGCATGCGCGAGCGCAGCCTTACAGGATGTCAGGTTCAGCGACCCCTAACCCCTAACCCTAACCCCTAACCATGCGCAAATTCCAAATAGGTCCAAATTTTACAAGGTCCAAATTTTACAAGGTCCGTATTTTATGCCACACCGGCCCGGATTGGGGGCGTACAGTGAAAGTGAAACTAAAGACTCTCAACTAATTCCTCTATTGCTGCATTTCTATTACGTGGAACCGGTTCGACTCGGCTCGGCTCCCGTTGTTGTGCACCTCATTTCCTTTCCCTTCTTACCTTCGGAAACTTGTATTTGACGAGTTACGACGTTTATTGCCCACACCGGAACTGGCCCGGCGTTCACTCTGCCGCTACATTCACAAATGCCGCTAGGTAGAGTATCAAATACGTGACATTCCTGTAAATGATTCACATGCTGTGGACAAATGTTTGAGGATATTGGAGGGATTCCACCCTTTTGAAGACATGGAAGCTTTGCCAGTGTTCCAAGTAAGTGGACCTACTGTCGTCTGTTTAGACCGTTTCTGCCTCAACGCCATGTTGGTTACGTTCTGACCAAAACAGTGCGTGTGACGTCATTGCGTATGCACAACAAAGGCGGAATCGATAAGCAGAATTGTTAAGCAGGCACGCAAACGATTCCAAGGAACCGAGCTACTGGGAACCGGTTCTCAAAAAAAGAACCGGTTCTCGATTCCAATCCCTATTTGTACCCTTTTAGGTACAAGCTGGTACCTTTCATGCCTAAAGAGGAATAAAAACACTCAGGAAAAAATATTAAGTTTCTCATAATTCATGCATGAAAGGGTTAACCCTTTCATGCATACTGGTCACTACAGTGGACAGATATTCTCCAGCTGTTCTCTTGTATATTCATGGGTTTTGTTATTTTAGTTCCATATCAGCCGACACAGTGGACGCTTATGCACCATCCCATCCACTGTAATTAATGTGTGTGATGGACTGCAGTGGGATGAATAAGACACTGAATGGTTGGATGGGAATGAATATTTTATGCAGATGGAGTTATAGAAATACATTTTTTAAAGTTTTATTAATGTTTTAGTTTTTATTAATGTCTGGTTTTTTAATGAGAACATCAGCCTGTTCAGGGACTACAGGTGGAAATTAGCACTAGTGTTAGAACCTGGAACACTACAGCTCTCCTTTTTAATGTTAATATATATTGTCCATTGTCCTTGTCTAAATAAATAAATAAAATGGAAAAAAAATAACTTTACTGTTCTTGATAAACCTGATCTGCAGTAATATGTTTTAGTGTAAATCAACTGCTAATTGTTATTAGACTGTAATTAACAGTTTTCTTAATCAAAAAGTGTATATTTTTTTGCATATTATCTCCATGAATTGAGTAACAACTAGTATTAGAGTATGATAAAATGTGATAAAACGGCATTAGTGGCTTTAAAAATGTTTTCATTTCATGGTTTTCATACAGTTTATCACTTTCTGATAATGCATTTTAAATACATGTTTCTTTGCTTCAAAAATCAAATGCATGAAATCAAATGTCCAGATGAGTGGACATTTTTGTAACTCCATGAAAAATAGGTTCATAAAAAATTTCAGTTGCATTGTTTGTTTGTTTGTTTTCATGCCTAACAAGGAATAAAAACACTCAGGAAAAAAATCTTGATTAAGTTTCTCATAATTCATGCATGAAAGGGTTAATATCCCCCACGTGCACCTGCTCTGTTTACTTTAACCCTTTCATGCATACTGGTCACTCCAGTAGACAGCTATTCTACAGCTGTTCTGTTGTATATTCATGGATTTAGTTGTTCTTTTCGTTGCTTTTTTTTTTTTTTTTTTTTTTTTTTTTTAACACATATCTTTATTAAAGTTTTAAGACACTGCATATCTTTTCTGACATGAATTGATAACATGATGTAGATCTCTCCTGAGCATAAACCCCCACAATCACAAGCCCTCCCCATAATTTTCACACAATTTATCACTAAATATATGTTTCTGTGCATCAAAAATTAAATGTGCGGTGTCCAGCTGAGTGGACATTTTTGCAACTTCATGAAAAATAGGTTCATAAGAATTTATTTTTTCATTATTATATATTTTTTAAATATATTTTTTCAGTTTTTTCCAATTATTTTTATTTTATTTTTATTATTTTATTTTATTTATTTATTTATTTATTTTTCAGAAGAAATTTTTCAATCGCATTGTTTTTTTCATGCCTAAAGAGGAATAAAAACACTCAGGAAAAAAAAGGTTCTCATAATTTGTGCATGAAGGGGTTAACACTGTGCATCAAACATGTGCATGTGTGTTTTATACTTTGTATCTATCATTTTCAACGCACAAAAGCCTGAAGTGTAAGGAAAAACACCCGCCAGTGATCAGACCATGACACCACACACACACGCACACACACACACACACACACACACACACACACACACACCAGGCTGACTTAAGCTGTTCACGTGACGCGCGTGACGCCGGTGGTGATGTGACGTTGCGCCATTGGACAGAACCATAGTGGAGCTGTTGAGTCAACACGATGCCTACCCTGGATGATGATGGTGATGATGAAGAGGATTTGGATTCAACTACACAAATAAAAAAAAATAAAAAACCACTCACAAACGAAGAGACAGCAACTGAAAAAAAAAAAAAAAAAACTGTTAAAACGGAACCATTTGGAGCTGATTTCCGTCGGGCTCGTGCGCCTTTAAGCGGTGTCCTGACATGCCGTTACCGAAATGATCAGCTGAGAGGAAAAATCCCACCGACAACCAAAGTGACAGCCTTAACTGCCTTCATCCCAGTCCAAGGAATGTCATGTCAACTCTTACACAAAACAAATGTGTCATTGCATAAATATGAATAAAACCTCAAACATATCTGAATAAATATAAATAAACCAAATGATGTCATGCATCATGTGCGGATGCGCATCTCTCCACAAACAGGCCCAGAGCGCACAGTCAAGTTTGTCTTCTCACATGATTTTGTCTCATAAATATAAGAAAAACAAGGCGCATTTCCCCTGGAATGAGAACAGGTTGGTGGTAATCTGTGATTCCACACAGCACAGATGCTCAATGTGGGGAAGTGTCCAACATTTCCTGAGGTATCATCATATTATGTAACATCCACACACACGAAGCAGGATGCTCTCTACTTGTCTACCCGGTGTAGGATGCAAGACAATCTCCAACAGGAAAAAAAAAAAAAAAAAATCTCAGAATCATATCAAATGAGCAGAAATGTAAAAATCATGTCTGTAGGTGGATTTACCTTTCAGTGGGTTTTCTACCATTCTCCCCGGAGCGCCGTCTTGTGCCGTGGTGGAGATGCGCTTTGGACCCCGGCTCCGCTCACTGGTACCGACCTTTGATTTGTCATTCGCTGACAGTCAAAGGTCAAACCGTAAAACCGTCCTGTAGCACGCGCTGTCCGTTTATGGATTCCCCGGCAGCTCTTAAATGAGCTGTCATTAAACTGACAGACTACAGAGGAGCTACGGCATCACCATAAAATTACATTTTGGCTCAAGAGCAACAAACAAGTCTGAGGATGGCGCACGGTAGATCTATAAAAGCTGTGGCTGAGCGCAGGCAGTGCATCAGCAGAAGGTGGACGCTCATCAGTCTGTACAGGAGAAGCTGCGCCTCTGTCAGTGCGCACAAAACCTGGGATGGACTTCAGAGTCTGGATGAATGCAAGAATGGTTTTATGTGTGTTTTTATTTACAACAAGGAAAGGATTTATTCTAAAAGACAACTGCTCTGTAAAAAAAAAAAAATAAATCCTGTTGTTTTTACAGAAAAAAACAAACTGGCAGCTGCGGTTTCCAGAACAATACTGTAAAGAATAGACCAATGGCCCTGCAGCTTACCGGCCAAATGAAAAGCTTTGGGAAATGTGTCCAGATGCCATTTATTATCACCCAGTTCTGTGTATTTATTATATTACAGAAATAGCCCATGTTTTGGTCATATTCCAATCAGATCTGTAAAAAATTCAAATTCCAACTTGATATCATTGATACTTAGTGATTCAATCCACTTCCTATCTGTTATAATGGGAAGAAGCTGTATACCAAGTTTGAAGTCAATCAGAACTGTAGTTTCGGAGAAAAAGACGATTGAAATGTTTTCCCCATAAGAGCCCATGTTAAATTTTCCATCAGTTCCTGGATCCAGAAGAAGATCCTGATCAGCATGTGGACATTATGTTTTGGTCATCTCCCCATCAGGGCTGGACTGTAGAAATTTACACTGGGTATCATTTATATTTACTGAGTTATTGCATCGATCCACTTCCTATCTCTTATAATGGGGAAATTATTCAAAGTCGCACCAAATCCAGAATCAGACCCGGATCCAAATAATTTCACTAACTTTTGTTGACATCATCATAAAGAAGCTGTATACCAAGTTTGAAGTCAATCGGAATTGTAGTTTTGGAGAAGAAGACGATTGAAATTTTTGTAATGGACGATAGACGACACCAGACGACGCATGACGACAGTAGTTTACAGCCTGTCAGCCGGTAAGCGAAAAACACATCCAACTGTAAACATATTTATGGGGTAATATGTAGATTTAACATTTTAAACATGTAGATTTAACATTTTAAACATGTAGATTTAACATTTTAAACATGTAGATTTAACATTGGATTTAAATGGTAAATGGACTGCACTTATTTAGCACATTTTCTACACCTTCATGGTGTCCAAAGCACTTTCCAAATCCACTAGGTCCAACTGGGAGCAATGTAGGGTTCAGTGTCTCCATGGACAATATGGACAGTTGGAGCCAGAGCCATACATATATATATATATATATATATATATATATATATATATATATATATATATATATATATATATATATATAAAGCAACCGTTATTTCAACATTATGGTCTTGCAATTTAAACGGCACCACATTGTTTTTCAGTTTACAGTTGCTCTAAAGATGCTCTACAGATGCTCTAAAAGTGACGTTCTAATGTTCTAAAATACACATTCTTATCACTTTATGTGTGTTTGTCTTGTATTTTTTAAACTTACTTCTTAGATTTTTAATTTTTTTTGGCACTTACGGACAAGGAACCAAATTTGGTAACTTCACTGACCTTGATTTTCTACATGAAAATTAATGTTTTTTGAAAAATTTTCATAAAAGTAATAAAGTTTTGTTACGTCCTCCAATAACACCCTAAGGTTGAACTTTTACATTTCAGAATATTTGTATGGGTGAACTATAAAGGGTTAAAGGAACAAAGATAGTGCGTAAAGGCTAAAATGTCATAAACACGTTCCAAATCTGTCTGCTCACAGTAGAGGTCCTCATAACAATGTAAAAGAGGCCATTAAAAATCCTGACATTTATCATCATTTACGCTGCAAAACAGGTTTTTAATCGAATGATAAGAGTCTTTGTGTTATGAACACACTTTCACTGTTCCCATCCAAATGTGCACAATGGTTCATGCATGCACAAAGCACAGCAGTGTGTATTCTGCCAAAGGTAAACATGTCGCATGGTAATCCCTGACTGCACAGGAGTTCCACCTCCAACGCAGAAGGGGTTTATTTACAGATCTGAGAGGATTAGATGTAAACACAGCCCTGTTCCACAGCCTGGCTTTGCACACACCTACTCCTACTTCCTGTTTTTCATTTCATCATATGAAAGATCAAGGAGCAAAAAGGGAGGAGCTCAGCTTACTATAAACCCCCTTTTATAGAAAGAAAGAAAGAAAGAAAGAAAGAAAGAAAGAAAGAAAGAAAGAAAGAAAGAAAATGAGTATAAAATCATAATCAGGAATATTAAGTAGAGATGGTAGATATGTTTTTGTTGTTGTTGATTCTTTTGTTATAATGTGAATACTCGATGCTGGACACATTTAATGTAAACAGTGGATCAGGTGAAAAGGAATGGCACAAAATAAACTTTCGCTTCTAGCCTATTACTTTTTGGTTTTTATGTTTAATGTAATTATTGTACTGAGTCCAATGATTAATATACAAACCAAAATAAACAATTCAAGAAAGTAAGAATACATGCGAAGCGTCTTATAGCTGGACACTGGAAAAGCGTCTGTTGTCCATTGTTGAATTCATAGATTGTGGAACTCTCATCCTGCATAGCTATGGAAAGGGTCAAGTACACAATTAAACAGAAAACTCATATCTTCCATGAGATATGGAATTCATTTCTCAAATTTGTAGAATCAAGGCCTGATGTCTCATCATCATAACTTACAAAGTGAGACCACGCCCTAATTATTTATTTATTTATTTATTTATTTATATCATTATTTTTAAATGATGTTTGATTATGTACCAGACATAGATTGGACGTTGACAAGTATTCAAGTCACTTTTAGTTATATTGTTAAAAATTCAATAAAGGTATGTGTTAAGAAGGAAAGAAAGAAACAAACAAACAAACAAACAAAGACAAAGAAAGAAAGAAAGAAAGAAAGAAAGAAAGAAAGAAAGAAAGAAAGAAAGAAAGAAGAAAGATCCATAATAAATAAAGTTTCATTTCTGTGCAGTTCCATATGTTTTTATATCTTCTTGGTGTTGAACAGTGTAGCTGATATGTGATAAATAGAATCCTGGAACAAAATAGGAATAAATAATAAACACTAACACTGAGAGGTCATGAGAACATTTAAGAACTTACTTTCCTTTTTACAGGATAAGCATTTTACATTCTAATAATGAAATGAGTAAATTATCCATATACTGTGCTACATATACTGCTCCTGTGTAATGTGTTATGTGTTGTACAATGTACGTAGTGTGACTCGTGTTATATAATGCATGGCTATAAAACTGTGCTACTTCTCAGTTGTAGCCGGATATTTTAGTTGCTTGATGTTTAGAGTTCTTTTTTGTATTATTTGAGGCATATATTCATTAAAAACTTAAAAACAAAACTTCATTTTTGTTCCTTTTTAACGAGATTGATAATAATCATCACCATGGGTTAAATCTGAATTTTAGTCACTTATTATGTAACAAACCATGACTCAATCAGTCTTTTTTTTTTTCTAGTTTTCAGATTTGCACTGGATTTCTGATACATATTATTTCAGCTCCCTCTGTGCATCAGATTTATTGTAAACTAACTGAAAACAGTTGATCCTCTTTACTGATCAGCACAGGTGAGCATTTAGTGTCGTTTTATTGATACTGCATTAACCCATAAAGACCCAGTGCTACTTTTGTGGTAGTTCCCAAATGAATTTTTCTCTATATTTAACCTTTTTTTTTTAAGTGATTTATCACCATTTATTCTATTATTATCCACTGCATTTGGATTTTTTTCAGTGAAAATCATGCATTTTCCTGTATTTAATTCACTAATTGTATACAGTAGATGTTTATAAAACTCAGATTAAAGGTAAAGTGTTATAATCCAGGGTCATAATTTATGTTTATATGTGTATATGTATTGTGATATTGTGTTGTATTTTCCCCCCAAGTCTGCAGGGGTGCTGTGCCTTTTTTTTCTTCTTTTTTTTGCTCTTTATTAGTTCTCTTTGTTAGTTATGTAAATAATAAATTTGACTCAGTCCAAATTTCTGGTAGGGGAGGTGGCTCATTTGTTTTAACATTTTCTCCTGTTTTTGGTTAAGGAAGTTTAAATTAGTTTATTGTATTTTTATTTCCTGAATTTATCTTTGAGTAGGAAATTTAGTTCAACTTTGAAGGTTTTTTTGTTGTTGTTGTTGTTGTTGTTGTTTTGGCTGAGCCCTCCCTGAACCTTTTTTTTTTGAGTTATTTAAAATAAATATACACTGAACAAAAATATAAACGCACCACTTTTGTTTTTGCTCCCATTTTTCATGAGCTGAACTCAAAGATCTAAAACTTTTTCTATGTACACAAAAGGCCTATTTCTCTCAAATATTGTTCATAAATTTGTCTAAATCTGTGTTAGTGAGCACTTCTCCTTTGTCCTTTGCTGAGATAATCCATCCACCTCACAGGTGTGGCATATCAAGATGCTGATTAGACAGCAGGATTATTGCACAGGTGTGACTTAGGCTGGCCACAATAAAAGGCCACTCTAAAATGTGCAGTTTTACTGTATTGGGTGGTCCAGGGGGGTCAGAAAACCAGTCAGTATTTGGTGTGACCACCATTTTCCTCGCACAGTCTTCTTCATGAATTCTCTGAAACAGCTTTGGAGATGGCTTATGGTAGAGAAATGAACATTCAATTCACAGGCAAAAGCTCTGGTGGAGATTCCTGAAGTCAGCATGACTACTGCATATTCCCTCAAAACTTGTGACATCTGTGGTATTGTGCTGTGTGATAAAACTGCACATTTTAGAGTGGCCTTTTATTGTGGCCAGCCTAAGGCACACCTGTGCAAAAATCCTGCTGTCTAATCAGCATCTTGATATGCCACACCTGTGAGGTGGATGGATTATCTCAGCAAAGAAGAAGTGTTCACTAACACAAATTTAGACAGATTTGTGAACAATATTTGAGAGAAATAAACCTTGTGTGTACACAGAAAAAGTTTTAGATCTTTGAGTTCAGCTCATGAAAAATGGGAGCAAAAACAAAAGTGGTGCGTTTATATTTTTGTTCAGTGTATTTTGGACTGTATTTTCTGGTCTGGCGTTGTGCTTGGGAGTTGGTAGAGGACAAAGGGAACAATTACAGGGGTTGGACAAAATAATGGAAACACCTTAAAAAATCAACAAAACATAATTTAATATGGTGTAGGTCCGCCTTTTGCGGCAATTACAGCCTCAATTCTCCGAGGTATTGATTCATACAACTTGTGAATTGTTTCCAAAGGAATTTTAAGCCATTCTTCAGTTAGAATACCCTCCAACTCTTTTAGAGACGATGGCGGTGGAAATCGACGTCTTACTTGAATCTCTAAAACTGACCATAAATGCTCAATAATGTTGAGGTCTGGGGACTGTGCCGGCCATACGAGATGCTCAACTTCATTAGAATGTTCCTCATGCCATTCTTTAACAATTCTAGCTGTATAGATTGGGGCATTATCATCTTGAGGTGAAGGTGTTTCCATTATTTTGTCCAACCCCTGTATGTCTGTCCTGGTTAACCCCAAGGCCGGGACATAACAAAGGGTTATTAGATCAGAAACAGAGAAAACTGAGGAAAAAGTGACTTTTTCAACAAAATCTGTCATTAATTGAACATAAAACAAGTGAATCAATGTTGTAGAACACAGGTGTCAAACACGCGGCCCGGGGGCCAAAACTGGCCCGCAAAAGGTTCCAATCTGGCCCGTGGAATGAATTTGCCAAGTGCAGAAGATATTAAAAGTCAAGGGCGTCAAACTCAAAAATAGCAGCATAATAACCTAGAAATAATGACTCCAAATTTTCTTCTTGGTTTAATATGAAAAAAATAATATGACATCATGCCTATAAATAATGACAATGCCATTTTTTTCTCTTTGATTTACTGCAAAGAACATAAAATTCTGATTCCCTTTAATAATAAAATGTCAATAACCTGAACAAATATGAACAACCTGAAATGTCAAAAGAAAATAATAAGTGCAATTTTAACAATATTCTGCCAGTTGGTAGATCTGATCTGTAATGCACATGTATTAATCATAGGTTGAGGCATAATATTGATCAAATTTTTTTTAATTTCTTCTTATTTTTCTTAAGAAATTTCATTTTTTTCAGGTTATTCACAGCTGTTTTGTTCGGATAGTTTGTAAAATGTACATGTTTTCATAATTTAACCCTTTCATGCATGAATTACAAGAATCTTTATCAGGATTTTTTTTCCCTGAGGGTTTTTATTTCTCTATAGGCATGAAAAAAACAATGCGATTGAAAATTTTCTTATGAACCTATTTTTCATGGAGTTGCAAAAATGTACACTCAACTTGACACCATGTGCTTGATATTTGAAGCATATTATTTTTACTGACATTCAGACTTGCATGTACTTGAAGACAGATTCTGTTAATTTAAAAGTTATTTTGTTTTTGCCTTAATTTGCTTTGTTTTGTTTTATTTTGTTTCTTTGCATGTTCAAAATAAATAAATAAATAAATAAAACATGTTGTGTGAAAACTATGAAATAAAGACTTTTTTAAGGCTGCTAATCTGTTGTTTTCTCACATTTTATTATACTCTAATACTAGTCATTACTCAATTCATGGAGATTAAAAAAAAAAAAAAAAAAAAAAAAATCTGTTACTTACAGTCTAATAACAATAACAAGCAATTGATTTACTCTCAAACATGTTACTGCAGATCAGGTTTATCAAGAACTGCAAAGTTACAGTAATGGTATGAATTGCAGTGTATGAGATGATGCATAAGCGTCAAAATCCATGAATATACAAGTAAACATCTTTGAATAGCTGTCCACTATTCATGAAAGGGTTAATGTTATTTTTTGCATATAAAAAATGTGGAGTTGTCATTATTTCAAGGCTATTATGCTATTATTTGACTGGTCCAATCCACTGGTGATCAAATTGGGCTGAATGTGGCCCATGAAAGAAAATGACTTTGCCACCCCTGTTGTAGAAGATGATGGTGTTTCCACGGTAACTATGGAGCCTCTGAAATGGGTCACATCTAATGACCATGAAAAGATGACGAACTATATTTTACGCCAATTACTGATAGAATTAGTGCTTCAGAAGTTATTAACCTGTTTAACCCTGACCATATTTTCAGGGCAAAAACACCTAAAAAGACATACCCAAAGTAAATGAAGAATTACTTCACAATAATAAGGTTCATATGGATGTTCTTGGTGTCTATGGACATTTACAGACCTCACAGAATCTATTCCCATTGTCTAAAATATTGTATCTATTACTATGCCTGTTGGAGCTACTTATATTATTTATTAATATTTTGGATAATGGTAAATCAAAATAAGGCAAATGATCATACTGATTAATGAATTACGATTGATTTCTTATTGTTTTCAGCTGCTCACGCCCTCCTCCTGATCGGACCGTCCTCCTATGATTAGGGAGAGAGGACAGCTGGTTCAGGCCTTTTGTCTGGCTGTCATGAGGAAGGAGTGAGGAGTGAGAAAGTTTATCTACCACTGAATGTACTATATCTGCTTAAGAAGGTTTTTTGTTTGATTATTGTTTGTTTGAAGTCAACCACGGAGAATATTTTTGTTGGTGAAAATAAATCTTGATCATTTTTTGAATATAGAAATATCTCCGCGAGTGCTTATTAAGGAATTTAGTGAGTCATAGACCTCCTCCTCAGACTACTCTATTTTTATTTTTTACCATTTTTTCTTTTTGAATGCAAGAGTGGCCGTAACAATGCCTGAGTAAACTGTAACAAACTAAAAGAGAAATTTGAATTTTTTATCCTCGCCTGTTTTTTTTTCGGCTGGATTGACGATGATATGCATAAATTAATTGTTCGTGTCGGAGATTTTTAATAGCGTATATTTCACCCCACAAAGATTAAAAATCATGTTTGAACATTAAAGTTTGCACTAAAATACACTTTCGATGTACTTTTATTAACATTAGGGTCTAAACTTTGAGCAAAAGTTGAAAAAAACATCCATTGTCCTGATTGATTATATTTTTATAGTAGATGAATATTAGTATAATTTTTTCGGCCAACAGGCGGGCTGATCGGGCTAAAGGGGTTACACAGTTTAGATGAGTAGATGCTTTTGGCTGTTTGGGTCTGTGTGGGTTAAAGAGATAAGACAGGAAACAAAGGCTGAGATTTAGGGTAAATCAGAGGTGATAAAGGTCACCAAGGTCCGTGGTCTGGCATGTACCGCTTTTTTCCAGGCCACCTAAGGTTACGATACACTATACATAAGAGGAATTACACAGAAACATCACAGCTGTAATTTTCACACAAACAAAGATGTTAAAAACAGTTTTATTGTCCACGGAATTGAACATGTTTGGACAGAATGATATAAAAATAGAGAAGAAAAAAACCTCCATTGTAGCGTTTACACAACGGCAACGGGGTGTGGTCGAGAACAGCTCCACACTTTCTTCACATCAGCCAGTTCAGTATAAATCAGCTGCACTGCACACGACACATTCCCATTTCACCAAACAAACAAACAACTGATCAGTCTTCCCCGAGAGTACCGAGACAAACACATTTTGTCTACAAAGGTAATTATCCACACATTTCTTGGTCCTTATAATATGCATATACAATGTGCTTTTTTTTTTTTTTTTTTTTGCGTCTTTGGTCCATAACCAGTGCCAGAAATGATCTGTATAAAGCTAAAAACATGACACAAATAAGTCTCTTGGATTTTTTCTGTGGTGAATAAAATCATAATAACAAAAATAGAATCTCATAAAGGCAACAATAAAACAAATATTTGCACGTGTCAAATACTTAAACCTTCCTATTTGTTGTATTTTCTTTTATTTCTTACCATTATTTTCTATTTTATTTATAACAATTATAGCCTCATAATGACTGCAAATGGAAAAAAAATACATTTTTGGACAAATGTTTACATATGTATTGCACGTTTACACCGGTGTTGAAGTTACTGTATAGGGTGGGGAAGCAAAATTTACAATATTTTGAGGCAGGGATTGAAAGACAGTGTATGACCAATTAGTTTATTGAAAGTCATGAGAATTTACTTGCCACAAGAAAATGTACATAATAGAAAATGTTTTTATTCTATGTGTCCTCCTTCTTTCTCAATAACTGCCTTCACACACTTCCTGAAACTTGCGCAAGTGTTCCTCAAATATTCGGGTGACAACTTCTCCCATTCTTCTTTAATAGTATCTTCCAGACTTTCTCGTAATAGTTTTGCTCATAGTCATTCTCTTCTTTACATTATAAACAGTCTTTATGGACACTCCAACTATTTTTGAAATCTCCTTTGGTGTGACGAGTGCATTCAGCAAATCACACACTCTTTGACGTTTGCTTTCCTGATTACTCATATGGGCCAAAGTTTCTGAAAAGGTATGGATAATAGTGTTAGGTATGATTATGACATCAATATATGTTTGGTTTCAAAACAATTGACGTAGTGCCTGCTGAGAAAAAAACAACTAAATGTTCATTGTAAATTTTGCTTCCCCACCCTGTAAAAGGCAAATTATCTATAAAAAAACTTTTGTTTGAAAGTGATATTGTTTTTAGGTGAGAAGTTTTAAAACTGCTTAAACTTTGACCTATAATCTAAAGAAATGATCCATTTTCCTTCTGAAAACAAAGACTTACACATTCCAGCAATCTGAAAATATATGACCTTTCCCTGCTTGAAATTGATAAATGTGACCAGTCACCCACAAACACCAGCTGCTTCCTTAGGCTTAAACATAAAATATTTCAGAAATTAAAAAGCCTACACAAACAGACACATATCTAAAGCAATCTAACAACTCTAAGGACACTGTATACTCTGTGCACTGGTCTTCATACCTGCCACAGATGGCGCTGTAGAGTGAATGTGAGCCCATTAGATGGATGATGTGGTTCTGCAGCACAAAAGCAAATGGGTAATGGGCTCTATGCTCAGCCCCACTACTTCCTGAACTTCAGGTGGATCCTTTATTTCCTGTCTTTCATTATTGAACACACTGATTAATGCAGGAGTGTCTGCTACTTCTTGTTGTGACTACTGATTAATTAGGCACACCTGGATTAATCAGTGTGTCCAATAATGAAAGACAGGAAATAAAGGATCCACCTGAAGTTCAGGAAGTAGTGTTTATATAGTGCACTTTACGTTTAATCTGTTGATGAAGTCAAATATCATCTGTGTAATGGAAGCTAATGTAGGATCAGGTTTAATTTCAGATATGACGGTACTGCAGTGGCGGTCAGAGCTAAAGTTTTAGTTGTCTTATGATACTTGATTTTAATGTTTGGCTTGAATCCATCTGCATTTTAGTGTTTTTATTCAGGAAAAATAAATTATTGTTCTACAGTGGACTCACATACTTCAAGCCCTGTAACCTCTCCATTTGATAATAGGTTTTATGTCAGTGTTTTTCAACCTTGGGGTCACCTGGAATTCAAATGGGGTCGCTTGAAATTTCTAGTAATTGATAAAAAAAACAAAACAAAACAAAAAAACGCTTACTAATAAAAAATATATGGTGCGTTGGCAGAAAGAATCACAATGCATAAAAGACATGACAAACTCTGAAGCTGAAACTGAAGCACTGTGGTTCTGTTTATCTGTCAAATGTTCATTGTGGTCAGTTTCAGATGCTGCAGCTCTTTCATAATTCATACTTTGAGTTCTTGTTTGTTCTGTAATAATTGTCAGCCTTGTAAATCCAAGCTGGACTGACTTGATTATATACATTTTTCAAATCGGATTTTAATATTGTTTATGTGTTTTTTTGTCCTTTTGTGTTGATCAAATAGGTTAAAGTGAAAAAAATAATATGCAGATGTTATAGATGAAGTTATGCTGAGAAAAAAAAAATCAAACATGGGTATAGTAAACATTTCTTTAGATAGTATATAAAGGCAAAATCAAAAGTACTCAAAAACGGCCAAAATAGGCTCAGACCCTAAGGGTTAAAATGCTGCAGCTCTTTCTTAATTCATACTTTGAGTTCTTGTTTGTTCAGTATTAATTGTCAGCCTTGTAAATCCAAGCTGGACTGACTGTACATATCCTGACCAAGGAAAATAAAATTCTCACTTTGTGCAGTAATCTACACCTGGCTTTTCTGCCTCTGTCCATAATAATATACATTATATAGACTAAATGTCATCTAAAATTAACATTTATTTGCAACATAGTATAGCAAACTATTACATGTTCAAAAAACAAATTAATTTTAGCCAAAAAATGTCTCCGTTTTGAATGTCTGGGGTCGCCAGAAATTTGTGATGTTAAAATGGGGTCACAAGCCAAAAAAGGTTGGGAAACACTGGATTAACCCATTAAGACCCAGTGCTACATTTGTGGAAGTTCCCGGATGAATTTTTCTCTCTATTTAACCTTTTTCAAGTTATTTATCACCATTAATTATAATATTATCTTTCGTGTTTTGCATTTTTCAGTAAAAATCATCTTTTTTCCTATATTTGATTCACTGATCATGTAGATGTCCATAAAAGCTCCGTGTAAATTCAAAGGTTATTAAATCAAAAATGGGGGAAAAGTGACTTTTTCAACAAAATCTATCATTAATTGAACATAAAACAAGTGTCTCCATCCACTGTCATTGATCCAACTCCATAGGTTTTATTGGCCAATCAATGTTATAGAAGATGACGCTGTTTCCATAGTAACTACGGAACCTTTGAATGTCCAAATACGTCCAAATAGGTCATATCTGATGACCGTGAAAAGATGACAAACTGTATTTTACACCAATTACTGATTGAATTAGTGCTTCAGAAATTATTAAACAGTTTAGACGAGTAGATGCTTTTGACTGTACATATCCTGACCACGGAAAATCAAATTCTCCCTTTGTGCAGTAAACTACACCTGGCTTTTCTGCCTCCGTTCATAATAATATACATTATATAAACTAAATGCCATCTAAAATTAACATTTATTTGCAACATAGTATAGCAAACTATTACATGATCAAAAACAAATTTATTTAGCAAAAAAAAAAAAAAAAAAAAATCTCCATTTTGAATGTCTGGGGTTGCCAGAAATGTGTGATGTTAAAATGGGGTCTGGAGCCAAAAAAGGTTGGGAACCACTGTTTTATATTATCTACGTAGCTGAACAACCATGTGTTATTTGGAAATTAACCCATAAAGATCCAGTGCTATTTTTGTGGCAGTTCCCAAATGAACTTTTCTCTAGATTTAACCTTTTATAAGTGATTTATCACCAATTATTATAATATTATCTAGTATTATTTAGTGTTCTTATTCACGAAAAAGAAATTATTGTTCTACAGCGTACTCACATACTTGAAACCCTGCAACCTCGCCACTTGTCAGCTGATATTAATAGGTTTTATATTATCTACGTAGCTGAACAACCATGTGTTATTTGGAAATTAACCCATAAAGATCCAGTGCTACTTTTGTGGCCATCTCCAAATGAATTTTTCTTTAGATTTAACCTTTTTCAACTGATTTGTCACCAATTATTATAATATTATCTCATGTATTTTGTGTTTTTTCAGTGAAAATCATGTATTTTTCTATATTTCATTCACTGATCATGTAGATGTTTATAATCATGTAAATGGGCGGCTGTCACCCAGGAGGTAGAGTGGGTCATCCAGTAACCAAAAGGCTGGCGGTTTGAATCCCATTCTGTCCTAGTCATGTGCCGTTTTAGTAGTAGTAGTAATTTATTCGTCGATTTAACAGAACACAATATATACATACATACAATTTGGATTTCTATATTAAACATGGGCTGAAGCAACATCTTATTTATACCTACCCTATTTACAAAAAAGAAAAGTTGCAGAAACAAAACAAGATAACAAGATGGTGCAGTTTTAAACAATAATATAAATAAACAAATAATACAATCTAAGCAAAATCTTAGACCTATACTGATAATTAGCTTACTTTATCCTAATATTTTATAATTATTGAATACCTTAGTTTTAAACATCCTTTTAAATATAGTGACTGATGTGCATGTTTTTAATTCTTTATCGAGGTTATTCCGTAATTTTCCTCCAAT